>NW_026110641.1:2500-89108 GCF_024679095.1 Eriocheir sinensis
ATATTTATTACCATTCTTATATGGTAATGCCATTGATTTTTTGTTCTTAAGTTGCATTCTCAATGACTACTCAACAGAAACAACTTATAAACCAAATATGAATGATGGACAAATATTTTGAATTTTTGGTGACTTAAGGGTTCATATTTGCCCTCTGACCTTTCTTAAGTGGTAATGCCAGGTCAGATTTGTTCTTAAGTTGCATTTTAAGATACTACCTAAGGATACTAATCTTATGAAACAAAAAAATACTTTGGGCGCAACTTTTGAATTATAAGGAATTAATTACCATGATTATTACCATTCTTAAATGGCAATGCCATTGATTTTTTTTTCTTAAGTTGCATTATTGTGCTTTACTATGTGTTTCTGTTATGTATGCATAGTTTTGTGAGTGGGCGTAGAAGTTTGAATTATAAGGAATTTAAGGGCCCCCTTTTAAGGGTCCCTTTTCCAAACCCCAGGAATGCGAAACTTAAGAAATCCCTCTTAGACATTTCTATTGTATGTACAGTCGGGTAAACCAGTCAAACCTTTTGGGCGCAACTTTTGAATTAAACTTCAATGGGCTCCTGAACTATAAGCATCGCTAAGGTTACGCCCTTTAACCCATAAGCGTCGGGCTAGAGGACTATTGTCGTCCTCGCACCGCGCGGGCGGTGCTGATAGATTTTGTAAAATAGGTGTCTTTCATCAATGCCCCGTGTGGCAATTTCAAACGAAAATATAATAATTTATATTGTTTTTTCATCGCCAATCCTTCCTCTCCACGATTAAATAAATTTGAAGTGTCTACGTCGCAGCTCGGCATAGATATGATGTTGGGAAGAGGTGCTATTTTTGGCCAAGCCGTGCGCGTCGGATGGCGGGAACTCCCGCCACCCGACGCTTTCCGCCCGAGCGGGAATTCCCGTCACCCGACGCACACGGGTTAAACACACCCGAGAATTGCTGACGTCACTACTTTTCCCCTAGATCTTACCCCCCCTCGTGCTGGTTGAAAGGGACAGATTAACGGATTAACTCAGTACACTAGCCGGCGAGACGAGATGTGGATGTTGCGCTCTCAAGCGTTGATGAGTACCGGCGTGACCGACCGTCATCTGTAGTGTCGGCCGCAGAGGGAGAATCGAATTCCTTTAAGTGTCGTGAAAAATCTGGAAGCGAAAATTCCAACACGTGCAGATCATGGAACGATAATTCAAAGCCGCGGCTGACATGTGACGAGGCGGGCGACGGGCTGGCATGAGTGATGACCATCATTATTTACGTACGTATGTTTAATTATTCATTCATTTTACGATACAAGACACGAAAAATACTTCATGAAACACACGTTGATTGGATTTGACATTTATGATTTTCCGTACGTGTTTTTGTGTTTGTGGATGAGGGGAGGCATGTGTGTGTGTGTGTGTGTGTGTGTGTGTGTGTGTGTGTGTGTGTGTGTGTGTGTGTGTGTGTGTGTGTGTGTGTGTGTGTGTGTGGTGGTGGTGGTGGTGGTGTGTGTGTGTGTGTGTGTGTGTGTGTGTGTGTGTGTGTGTGTGTGTGTGTGTGTGTGTGGGTGGTGGTGTGTGTGTGTGTGTGTGTGTGTGTGTGTGTGTGTGTGTGTGTGTGTGTGTGTGTGTGTGTGTGTGTGTGTGTGTGTGTGTGTGTGTGTGTGTGTGTGTGTGTGTGTGTGTGTGTGTGTGTGTGTGTGTGTGTGTGTGTGTGTGTGTGTTTGTGTGTGTATGGTCTGCTGCGGGTCTCTATCGAGACAGCCAGCCGTTCCCCTACGGAAGAGCACAAAGCTCGTAGTATCGATCTTTGGGTAGGACTGAGACCACTCACACACAACACCGCATTTGGTCACAACTCCTCGCCTTACGTCGCGTACCTACTCACTGCTAGGTGAACAGGGGATACACGTGAAAGAAGATAAACCCAACTTATCTTCACCCGGCCGGTTCTTCTGGTTGTGAGGCAGACGCTCTGTCCACTGAGCTACCGGGCCGTGTGTGTGTGTGTGTGTGTGTGTGTGTGTGTGTGTGTGTGTGTGTGTGTGTGTGTGTGTGTGTGTGTGTGTGTGTGTGTGTGTGTATAAGCTAGCTAATAAATATATAAACAAAAATGATGTTTATGAGACTACAGTTTGTGTGGCTTCAACGTAATGTGCTCTTTTTTACCCACATTTTTTCTTTTTTTCTCCTCTCACTTTCCTCTCCTTATGTCATCTTCTCTCTCTCTCTCTCTCTCTCTCTCTCTCTCTCTCTCTCTCTCTCTCTCTCTCTCTCTCTCTCTCTCCATCCGGCAAAATCTTTGGAATAACGTTATGTTTAGGAGCGCCAGGTAATCAGGTTACGGGACACTGCTTTGAAGATGGGTTGTGATATGAACGGCGAAACCCTCTCTCTCTCTCTCTCTCTCTCTCTCTCTCTCTCTCTCTCTCTCTCTCTCTCTCTCTCTCTCTCTCTCTCGTGGTGGCAAGCAAGAGATGCTGTACCTGTTAAAACTTGACTGGGTGACGCGACCAAGGGCAGGGTGGGGAGGAAGGGCATCACGTGCATGTAACAAACAAAACATTGACGTAAAAAGTCGTAAATAGATGTAAAATGACTTAAATTGTATAAGGGACGTAAAGTGTAAGCTTACTGATATCAGACATTCTCGTCCCTGGTTCTAAACACATCTTATGAACGTAGTCTGATGTGAGTCTTTCAATGAGTTTCAGACAATTGCTGAACTGTAAACAAACGCACGTGCTAAGAGAGTGGCAGGCGAAGGTCACGCGAACAGTGCCAACAACATGAATGATGAAGGGAAGAGGAGGGAGGGCTCAAGGGAAGAGGAGGGAGGGCTCAAGGGAAGAGGAGGGAGGGCTCAAGGGAAGAAGAGGGATGAAGGGAAGATGAGGGAGTGATGAAAGGGAGAGGAGTACAAAGGAAAAGCAAACAGCAACAGACCTCTTGGTCCTTATAAGGCGGAGGGAGGGATGAAGGGAAGAGGAGGAAGGGATAAAAGGAAGAGGAGGGAGATATGAAGGGAACAGGAGGGAATGATGAAGGGAAGGGAAAGAGATGAAGGGAAGAGGAGGGATGAAGGGAAGAAAGAAGAAAAATATATAAAGTGTGAAATGATGTTTGTCGTTTTTAGTGACGTACGCAACACATCCTTGACTTGACGCCACGTGGACATTTTCTCTCGGTTGTTGGCGGATGTGATGTCATAGCGCTCACTGACGGTCCGCCACTCACGAGGCTGCGAGTGTTTCCCCGCGGGCCACGGTCTCCATTGCCTTGCTGTCCCACGCCAACACATCCCGTGGAGATTCGAGCAGGACACTCATGGCTCATAGATAGCGACATTTTCCCCATGACCTTTGATGGTGAAGTGCCTCGTAAATAATCTATAAATAGGAACGTTGAGTGCTCACGAATACATCTTGTTGTTAGTTCCGTCTCGATATATATAACTTGTCTGTGTTTAAGAAAGAAAAATATACAGGTTTGACACGTAGCAGGGAGTATAGTTCGATAATTTCCGGTTCAGAAAAAAAAGAGATACAGGCAGTTTCTGGAAGTGACCAATTACCAGTTAGATAATTTAAGCTTTAGAAGTAAAAGATTCAGCCATTGTTTCATTAACAGAATAGCGTAGTAATATAGTGCTGCAAACTAGTCCTGCGTATGTTAGTGTCTACCAGGGAGCGCTTCACAGGGAGGCCAGGTACGGGAGTGTTCTACGGGAATATCTATCTGTCTCTATCTATCTTTGTGTCAGTACCACTCAGAGGACCGAAGGAAGGTTAGATACGGGCGTGTTAGTGTCAGTAGGCCAAGGAGAGGATCACAGGGAAGGCGTGTTAGTGTTAGTAATAGCACTGAGAATAAGACAGGGAGGTTAGTTACGGGGTTGTGAGTGTCTTCACCACTCACGGGATCAAAGAGAGGTCAGGTAGAGGCCTGGCTGGGGATGGCAGGCCGAGATTAAAGGTTCCGAGGCACAGTCCGTCGTGTGTTTATCAACAGAACAGTGATCGAATGTTGCAAGATTAATCGTGTATATATTTTAGCAACCAATCATAATAGTCGTGTTTCAGCAATAGAACATTGGTCGAATGTTACAAGATTAATCGTGTATATATTTTAGCAACCAATCATAATAGTCGTGTTTCAGCAATAGAACATTGGTCGAATGTTACAAGATTAATCGTGTATATATTTTAGCAACCAATCATAATAGTCGTATTTCAGCAATAGAACAGTGGTCGAATGTTGCAAGATTAATCGTGTATATATTTTAGCAACCAATCATAATAGTCGTGTTTCAGCAATAGAACAGTGGTCGAATGTTACAAGATTAATCGTGTATTTCAGCAACCAATCATAATAGATGTTTCAGCAATAGAACAGTGGTCGAGTGTTGCAAAATTAGTAGTACTGCCCATGTTATTGTCTACCACTGAGCGTTTCACAGGGAGGTTTGTTACGGGTTGTCAGTACCACTCAGAGGACCAGAGAGAGGTAAGGTAAAGGCCTGTGTGTGTATGACAGACCCAAGCAGACCCGGATCAAAGGCTCCGAGGCACAGGCCGTCGTGTTTGCCGAGCGGCTGATCCGCGCCAAGGACCCTCGTCGCCCGTGTGCTCGCGTCCTTTGGGGTCCGGTTCGACATGTGCCACAACCCTCGGGGCGTCGGGCCGCCAGTGACATTCGGGTTACTGCCAATTTACTTTCGCTGGCTGCCTCGTGCGTCCATTTATCGACAGAACCATAAGACCGGACGAACAGCTCATGGGCGGGCGCTGTGCCGATTGCTTCTGCCGGGACAAGGACGAAGGAGGGAGGAGGCCGTGGAAGTGTAGCTTGTATACAAGTCATAAGTCCATTGCGTAACGTGAGGGAAAGAAGACCTGCCCAAGTAATAACATTCTCTCATAGTCAAGGAAGCAGCTCAAGGGCAAAGTAAAGTTTAAAGAAAAAGAACTTGGCGCTGCTCCTGCAAATAAGAGAAGGTCAGAATCAGATGGAGAGGCTTCTTGATATTTCCCGTTTGTATGCGTGAAGTCGTAGGCAGAAGGAAATACACACAAAAGAAGGCGAGTGACAGTGGCTAAGGGTCGGAGCCCAAGCACACATATTGACAAGTCTTTCGTAGGAGTTGCGGGCTTTTCCATGGATAGTTTTATGACTCTAGTGGTAGTTTGATGAGGTTTCTTTACTATGAACCAAAAAAATAACAGTCATAGTACCCCACTGATCTCCTTTTCGGCCTTTGGAAATAGATGATTTGAGAGAGGCGGAAGCGTCTGAGAATACCGACCCTTCCCTTTCCGTGGCCAGTTATCGTCGCTCCATCACTTCGGTAACGCTGTGAGGGGAACGCTTCAACACAACATATGCCGCGACACACGCACTTGTGGCTCCATCACATATGGGGGGGAGAGCAGCCTTGGTCCGGGGTCCTCAGTCTGTCCCAGCAAGTGCCCGATGAGTTATCAGTCCATCGATCGGTACGCCATTAGTCTGAATAGGAAATTGTCTCATATCAAAACAGATTCAATGTACACCACGGAGCTACTTCAAAGGCTGCTATTACGGGGTTGAAATTATGAGGACTATATTGAACCTTGTCATTACAGCAACTCAGTGATATTGCTCAGGAATGAAGCTGCAATTCCTTTATAAAGAGAATAGATTTATGACAGCCATTTAAGTAATCCCTGGAAACGCCGAGATAAGAACATTAGGGGTCATATTCTTAAACATTTCGACGCCCCAGCTCACACTTGACAAGGCTTTCGCAGGAGTTGTAGGCATTTCCAGGGGTAGTTTTATGACCCTGGTGGTAGTATGGCTGTTCTTCTGTACTGTGAACCGAGAACAGCGCTCATGAGAACCCGATTGATCTCTTTTCTGGCTTTTGGAAATAGTTGATGTGATAGGCGGAAGAGTCTGCAAGAGGCCGGTTGGTCTATACAAGGCAGCTCCTGTGTACCTAACCTCAATATCCACGAATTTATCTAACCTTGAATCTATCTATCGTATTAGCACTCACCACATGATTACTAAGCCTACTCCACTCATCCACCACTCTACTGATAAACTTCTATGTTTTTGTTGAATCTAAATTTATCCCGCTGGACACGACTTTCCACTCTTGCTGATCGGTATGCTATCTAAATCCCTTATGCAAGAGTTAACCAGCATCTTCACTCTTTTATCCCTTCCGCTGGTAAACTCTGGAACAGCCTTTCTTCACCTGTATTTCCTCCTGCCTACGACTTGAACTCATTAAAGAGAGTATAAAGACACCTCTCCTCTGACCTCTCGTTCTGTCTTCTTTTGTTGGAGCAGCGTCTAGCCGGCCTTTTCTGTTCCTTTTTTTTTTTTTTTTGCCTTGTGCTGCCTCCCTTGTTGTAATAAATGAATAAATACACCCATTGCCACGCGTCTGAAGGGAGTGTGGTGGTGTGGTCCAGGCAGCTGATCGGGCGCCCTCACAGTAACTCTCCTGCTTATGTCACGGACGAGTCTTTGGCTTGATTACATTTGTGATGCGCCGGGGAAGGTATTTGCTGGCGTGGGAGCGAGAGTTGTGGTTGTGTTGTGGTGCTGAATAACTCACTCTTTCCTTGATTCAGTACTGTCACAGGGGTCGTCACTATTACTACTATTGCTAATATCACATACTATTCATTCATTTATAATACTATCACAAGCTATTCATTCACTACTATTACTACTATCACAATTCAGTTTTCCTATACGTTACTACTACTACTACTACTACTACTACTACTACTACTACTACTACTACTACTACTACTACTACTACTACTACTACTGCTACTACTACTACTATTTCTATTAACTTTGGGGTCTTCACTAACTACCGTCACTACTATTATTATTTCATTAGTCTTTCTAATACTACTTTCTATTTCTAATACTATTCCTAATACTATATTTTATGAAGTCACTTTAGGTGTGGCTGGCGGGATCAGCGGACATGACATTCTCTCTCTCTCTCTCTCTCTCTCTCTCTCTCTCTCTCTCTCTCTCTCTCTCTCTCTCTCTCACACACACACACACACACACACACACACACTCATCGTTACACACATCGTTAACTATGAGCTATTTCTAAATAAGTCTCGAACACTGTATACATTTAAACATAATGATAGACCACATAATTCTACCCAAGATTCGTTTTCTGAGGACAAAACAACGAGTCTACCCGTCCTACGTTGTGGCAGCGTGGCCGGCCTGTGCGACTCTGCCAAGCAGAAGCATGAGAAGGACACCGCGCCGGGCAACTCTTACCTCATGTTGGTGAGGTATGAGATATTATAATAGGAAAAATGTTGAGAGAAAGAGGAAAATGGGAGAAAGGATAGAGTGGAAGAGGAAATTGGAAGCTGAGCGTTAGGAGGAATAAAAGAGAAGAGGAAGAGGAGAGGAGAGAAAGAAGAAAGCAGCGAGGGATCGGATAATGAAAGGCGGAGGATGCGACAAGTAAAATGTGATGTCCGGGATAAGAAGAAAAGAAACGGAGGAGAAAAGAAAATGAGGCGAAGAGAGAGAGAGAGAGAGAGAGAGAGAGAGAGAGAGAGAGTAGGGCGGGATGGAGGGGAAGTGAGTGAGAGGTGGGGTGAAGTGGCAACACAGCAAGCTTGAGGCAGCATCACTGTCGGCCACACCTCAAGTGACTCGCTAAAATGGAAAGACTACAGCGCCTTCCTTCACTACTATCTACTGTTACTATCTTACAGGCGTCTTCATTAACTCCTATCACTATCTTACAGGTGTCTTCATTCACTATCACAGGTGGATTCGTTTAGTACTTTTACAGCTGTTTCATCACCCAGCCCTAGTTAGGTGTGGGGTGATACTTGGGATGCAAAGGTGTGTGTGTGTGTGTGTGTGTGTGTGTGTGTGTGTGTGTGTGTGTGTGTGTGTGTGTGTGTGTGTTCAATTCCTTCCTTTCTTTTCTTTTTCTTTTTCTTATTCATAATCTAGATACTGTTTGTGAATAAAACTTTAATCAGTCTCTCTCTTTCTTCCTTCCCTCCTTCCTTCCTTCCTTCCTTCCTTCCTTCCTTCCTTTCCTCCCCTCTTTCTTCTTTTTTTCACACACACACACACACACACACACACACACACACACACCTAACCCCCCCAACCCCCCATCCCCCCAATACACAAATTCCAGCTCCCGGGGACGTGTGGCCAAAAAATGCGAGTTATTATTTTCCGGGAGTAATAATAAACGTTTGCCGATGGATTACCGCTGATCTACTTGTGTTTGTGTAAATATTGGAAAGCTGTTTATCGCCGGGCCCGACCAGTACGAGAGAGAGAGAGAGAGGAACAAGATATTTTCCGCACGTTCTTACTTTCACATGAATATTACGACCTACTACTACTACTACTACTACCACTACTTTAACAAACAGCTGCTATTACACAACCTCTACTGCTGTTTATGTTAGTACTACCACCATCACCACCACCACCTACTACTACTACTACTACTACTACTACTACTACTACTACTACTACTACTACTACTACTACTACTACTATTACTTTTCCTCCTCCTTTTTACCTTCCCTCTCCCCTTCCTGTGATCTCTTCCTCCTCCTCCTCTTCCTCATCTGAACATCATCTCCCTCCTATTTTCGTATATATTTGTGCCCCTCCTTCATTCCTCCCTTAAGCTCTCGACTTCCCGTTATCTCTTTCCTCCCTCTCTCTAAGTAGCACTCTTCCAAAACTCTCTTTCTCCTCCTCCTCCTCCTCCTTCTCTTCGCTATATCGTTATCTTCTCCCGTTTTTGTTTTCTTTCCTCATTTTTCTCCTTTCTGTAATCTCTTTCCTCTCTCACTACGGTACTCTTAACCTCCTCCTCCTCCTCCTCCTCCTTCTCCTCTTCTTATCTATACCATTATCTCCTTTCCTCCCTTCTTTCCTTCCCCTCTCTCTTGCCTTTGCTCTCTCCCTTCCTCTCTCTCTAAGCTTTACTCTACTCCTCCTCCTCCTCTCCCTTCTCCATTATCTCCTTTTCCTCTCTTTAAATATTAGTACCTCTCCTTCCTGTCCTCTTCCTCTTAATAAACAGCGCTCTCCCTCCATTTATCATTTCTCCTCCTTTCCTTCCGTCACGTAAAGTAGCTTTCTTTCCTTCCTTCCTTCCTTCCTTCCTTCCTTGCACTTAAGTCTGACGGCCACTTCCGTCCCCCTCTCCTACCCTCGCTGCATCATTGGGTTCTGTCTCTATCCCTCTGTCACCCTGCAAAACTATCTCCGCTGCTTCCCATACCACGCATCTCTATATATGCAACAACATCCTGCCAGCCGCTACCACTATCTTCTTTGTCTTCCTGTTGCATCATACATACTTCTGCTGCTAATACTTATATTGCTACTATTCTCCAACTTATTCTTATTCTTATACTACTACTACTACTACTACTACTACTACTACTACTACTACTATTATTATTACTACCACCACCACCACCATCTCCTCTATCATCTCTTTACTTTTGCCGCTAATAACCTGTTGACAGTCTGAAGAAGCACTTAAGGCTAAGCTCACAAAAGACGTTTAGTTACTTTTGGCCCCCGAGAGAGACGGAACAGTGAAGCTCTTTGCTCACCCATCGGCGCCTCGAGGTGTGTGTGTGTGTGTGTGTGTGTGTGTGTGTGTGTGTGTGTGTGTGTGTGTATAATTAGTCTTCTCTTGAGGGATCCCGCAAACAAGGCCGTCTTTCAATCTCGAAGATCAGCAGCTCCGTGTCATGATAATTTTTAATTAGCCATAACCCTGAAATTTAAATGCAGATGTTTGTTGTACAGACGTTTACAGAATTAATATGTAAGACACTTACATTTTCAATATACATTAATTGAAAGTTCATAAGATGGTAAATATAGTGCATACCAGCTTTTCCAATGATGCTAAGTGGTCGCGTGCCTTTCCTCCCAGTGTTGAGACAATTATCCCTCGCCGCACGCCATAAACACCGCATGTGTGAACGCGCCCATAGCAACACATGACCACCGAAACCGCTGTGCGGCATTTCTGCCGCTGCGGTCTTGCTGGCAGTCCGGCAGGGTGCGGTTGCCGGAGCGGCAGTCCTGCCGCTCCGGCTTCGTGTGAACGCACTCACAGGAGTCAATGTAAAGCTAAACCGTCCGGCACGTGCCGCAGCGGGAGAAGCCACTCGTGTGAAAGGGGCCTAAGTGTGTGTCAAGGGTTCTTTCACTCGCCTTCTCTCTCCCTCGCTTTATCTAGATGCCACGAGACAAAAGCCTGTATTCATAAATGTATCGGCGCCTCACTTTGCCTGCTTGAAAAGCCTCTCGTAGAAGTTGCTGGGCTTTTCATGGACTGTTTTGTGATGCTTGAAAAGCCTCTCGTAGAAGTTGTTGGGCTTTTCATGGACTGTTTTGTGATGTTTGAAAAGCCTCTCGTAGAAGTTGCTGGGGTTTTCATTTATTGTTTTGTGATCCTGGTGATAGTTTACTCGGCTTCTGCATCTTGAACTGGAATAATCACCATGAAAACCCGGTAACTCATTTCTGTGGCCCTGGGAAATGGTCGTAATGGGAGGAGGAAGGAAGGAATAATACGAGCAATAGGAGTAGGAAGGAATAGGAAGAAAAATAATGGACCTCTCTCTCCCTCTTTCTCTCCCCTCTCTAGACGCCGTGAGACAAAGCCAAGCGTGTTTTCTTTATGAGTTCAGTGCTGACTGTTTTCAGCGCTGATATAATAGTTGGTGACGGTGTTAGTTATGGCTTGTTCGGGTTACCTCACTGCTCAGGAAGACACTAGAGTTAATGCACTTCACTATAGGAGGATTTTACTTTCTCTCTCTCGCTCTCTCTCTCTCTCTCTCTCTCTCTCTCTCTCTCTCTCTCTCTCTCTCTCTCTCTCTCTCTCTCTCTCTGATATGGAGAAATCGGGCGTCGTAGGTTTTGCCAATACAACAAAGGCTTATATATGTAAATGTATGTGTGTTTGTTTGTTTGTTTGTTTGTGTGGGAGAGATGGTGTGGGGGGAGAGATATGGTGTGTGTGTGTGTGTGTGTGTGTGTGTGCTGGTGTGGGTGTGAGTGGGTGGGTGTGTGTGTGTGGGTGCGGGTGTGTGTGGGTGGATGGTCGAGAGAGAGTAACACTTCAAATAGGATCGTAGGCCTTTAAGAGATCTATTAGTTAAGTGGTCCCCAAAGTGGGCGGTATTACACACCTGGGGGCGCTGGAAAGGTCTGGGAGACGGTGAGGAAAACAGGCGCGGATGGGGGGCGGCAGGGTGGCATTAGCAGTAATTAACCCAAGTAGCAAACAGGACACAGAAAACACACGCACAGCTTAACACATACGTAATAGGACACGCAATCTACGCTGTCACTATGCAAACCACCTAGACGTCCACCAACCTCTTCTACAACTAAGTGAACGAACTAAGTGATGAGTGGAGCCAAAAATAATTGATAATCTTTTGTTTTTACGAAATCTGAAACACGAAATCTGCCACAGTCACCAAGGCCAAGAGAGGAGAAGGCTGAGTGGAGACGCTGATGTCCTTCTCTTTTGGCCACTCTTATAAGCTTCTTTTTTTTATAGAGGCAGTTCTCTTCCTCCTCCTCTTGCTCTGCCTGTCTTCGTTTCATCTTCCTTCGCCTGCAATTTCTACTCCTGTTCCTCTTTCTCTTTCTCCTCCTCCTCATCTTCCTTTTTCTTTCTCTTTCTTTTCCTCCTCCTTCTCCTCCTCCTCTTCCTCATTGATTTTTTTTTTTTACCCTTAAGCTGTTTCCTTACTTACTTCCATGATAACTGTGAAGAGAATAAACTTTGGTAACTTGTGAGATGTTGTTTTACCTTCCATGTTGCAGAAACAACTAATACTAATAAAGAAATTGGGTTACTAAAGCATTTTTTATTTGTGAAACTCATGGTTGTGTTTAATCTTGTTTCCAATTTCCTGCATACTAAATACCGAGAAAGAGGTGTGTGTTCGCATGTGTGTGTCGTGTGTGTGTAGTGGTGGTGGTGGTGGGGGGGGGGGGGCGCTAAGAAATCGCCTGGAAAAGTTTAGGAACTGTTGTGTTAGATAATCCGTCATGTGTACGTAAATATAAACAGGATCAGTATACAAGGCGATCCCACTCACTCACGGCGGGGAAGCTGGGCCGTGTTATTATACCCTCCGGAGCCCAAGCAATTCCATTAGGCTTTCGTGAGAGTTGTGGGCATTTCCATGTGTAGTTTAATGAGCCTGGTGGTAGTTCGACCCTTCTTCTGTGCCATAAACGTTAACAAACACTCATGAGGACGCGTTCAACCTTTTTTTAGTCCTTTAGAAATGATTGATGTAAGATAAGGAAGTTCTTACTCTAAGAATACCAGCCAATGCGTCCCGAGTCCTCCCCGGGCGCGGTGCAGCACATTCCCGTGACGGGCGTCACCGCGCCGGGCCGCCGCTGCGAGTACTTACTAAGCCTGAACTTGCCGATTAGCCCAGCCGTCTGTTTTATGGGGCACATTTATTTAGCAAGCTGGCCACTGACGATGTGTATGTGTGTGTGTAATTCACCACCCCCACGGCCTGATCACGAGTTGGACTCGCAATCGTCAGCAAGTACCCTCCCGATATGAGCAAGATCATACTCACTATAGTCGATCTCTGGGTACTGCCAGGGCCTCTCACACCACACACCCCATTCCCCTTGCTCAAGGGGGGGAAGATACCACTCCTTGCCAGCGGAAAGATTCCGGCCTGAGCGGGGCTCGAACTGCCGCCTATCAGGCCGAGTGGCCTACACATTGCAGCTCCAGAAATCCTGGCAGCGCAGGGCTCTAACCGACTGAGTTACGGAGCGGTGTGTGTGTGTGTGTGTGTGTGTGTGTGTGTGTGTGTGTGTGTGTGTGTGTGTGTCTCTCTCTCTCTCTCTCTCTCTCTCTCTCTCTCTCTCTCTCTCTCTCTCTCTCTCTCTCTCTCTCTCTCTCTCTCTCTCTCTCTCTCTCTCTCTCTCTCTCTCTCTCTCTCTCTCTCTCTCACACACACACACACATACACATACATATATATATATATATATATATATATATATATATATATATATATATATATATATATATATATATATCTTTATTTGCCAGAGAGAGTAATCCACGTTCATAAGGCAGGGATATGTATCTATCTATCTTTGTGTATTTATCTATCTATATATCTACCTATCTCTCTAGGATAGGATCGCAGCAAGGGAAAAAAGTAAAAAATAAAGGCCCCTCACATATCCCTGTTTCTGGGGGTCCTGCAACACAGTCCAATTATTTCCCCCGGTGAGTTTTCGAGGAACTTGTCAAAGGCAGTCCAGCCGGCGCAGTCCTCGGGTCGTGACTGGCCTGACGGAGTTATCGGAAAGGCCGCGACTACAAAGGAAAGCCACCGACTGTTTGATGTGATGTTTTCCAATGGTGGGTAAGAGTGGGGGCGAATGTGGATCAAGAAATGTGTGTGTGTGTGTGTTTGTGTGTGTGTGTGTGTGTGTGTGTGTGTGTGTGTGTGTGTGTGTGTGTGTGTGTGTGTGTGTGTGTGTGTGTGTGTGTGTGTGTGTGTGTGTGTGTGTGTGTGTTTTCGGCGTGGTATTTTTGTATTAAGTGAGTTTTGGGGCTAATGTCGGTTTTTTGTTACGCCTCCTATTTTTTTGCTATTTCATCTTTTTCATATTTTTTTCTTTTCTTGATTGTTTTTTGTTTTTGTTCTTGTTTTTTCTTCTTATCCTCCTCCACGTCGTCGTCTTCTTCGTCCATCTCTTCTTCGTCCCTTTCCTTATCTTCCTTTTCTTCTTTTTCTAGTTTTTCGTCTTGTATAGTTTTTTTGTTTTTCTTTTTAATGTTATTATTATTGTTGTTGTTGTTGTTGTTGTTGTTGTTCTGCGTTTTCTTCTACTTCTTCGTATTTCTATTATTATCATTATTATTATTATTATTATTATTATTATTATTATTATTAGTAGTAGTAGTAGTAGTAGTAGTAGTAGTAGTAGTAGTAGTAGTAGTAGAAGTAGTAGTAGTAGTAGTAGTGGGACGCGTGGTCGTGGATGTTGCCGGAAACACTCGGTCTTGGCCACTCACCGAAGCTCCTGTCAGGGGGCCACGTATAAGGGTGTGGGAGAGGGCAGGGGAGGGAGACTCACGTAACTCAAGCCCTGGATGTCGGCCAACGCTCTGCACCTCAGCCTCGCCCCTCCGTGACCCCACCCCCCGCCCCTTCTTCCCTCACACATACCTGTGGCGGGTTAAGTCATCTCGGCAGCTTTAGGCCTCAGATCAGATGAAGGGTGTCCGGTATAGCTTTTCAACAGCACGGATAAAAAATGATAACGATATTCCTTTAATTCTTTGGTGCAGTGGTTCGCGTGGCTAGCTAGGAATCCGCGGGCTTGACTTTGAATCCCGCCCCGGGCAGTCGGCGTACAGGTCACCCAGCAGTTCATACTTCCTTTCGGGCTGGTGGATAAATGGGTACCTGGGGAAGCCTGGGGAAGGTAAACTGTGGTAACCCTGATGTTACACTGATCCTGAGTCTCGGGGTAATGGGTTAATGCGACGGAGATGAGCACCAAGGCCACGCGCTCCAGCTTTAACTGATCTTTTTTTTGCTCTTTCTAATCTAACTCTCCTCTTCCATAGGCAGAGAATAAGTTCCTTGAATTTTTCTGTATATCCACTTTTCTCAAATATCCAGAGTCTATTACATGTAAATTTTCATCACAAAACTACTTCCTTATTTTCGCTAATGTTTTGTACGCCTCCAGAAAATTGTCCAAACTTTCCTCTGTTCCTGTCCCGATCTTGTGTGTGTGTGTATGTGTGTGTGTGTGTGTGTGTGTGTGTGTGTGTGTGTGTGTGTGTGTGTGTGTGTGTGTATGGGTGGGTGTGTGGGAGTGGCCGCCGTGGCCCATTGCTAACCTGTGTTTAGCAACGTGATTACCGCCCACACCTTGCCGAGTAGTTGTTTGTCACGTCACCTCTCTCTACCTGTCCTGTAAATACCAAGGGATGCGTCAAGGGATGCGTCAAGTTCTTTCTCATGTGTTGGTACTTGTTAAGCAGTTCCCAGACGTGTCATGATTACTGCCTCCCTCGTTGTCTCGTGGTGTGCATCCCTCTCTCTCTCCACCTGTCCTGTGCATACTAATCAGAACACCTCCCGAGGGATGCGTCAAGGTCTTTCTCTTTCATGTGTTGGTATTTGTTTTGCCGTTCCCAGACTTGTTTTTATCACAACCTCCACCTGGCAAGTAGTAGTATGTCACGTGACCTCTTTACCTGTTCTGTACATACTAATCAGAAGACCTACCTAGGGATGCTTTAATGTCTTTCTCTCTCATGTATTGGTATTTAACACGTGTTGTTAGTGCGTCCTTTCCCAGCCCCGCAGCGTTAGTGGCGACGCTTTGCTCTGTGGTGGCAATTTTGACGTTTACTTCTACGACAAAAGTAAACGACACAATATGGAAAGAAAACTCAGGGACATCAGTCTAGTATCCTAATCCATGGTGAACGCGACGATTGTGAACCTAATTCCTTACATTGGCACAATCTATAGGGAGGTGAACCAGGCAACCAGGCAGTGATTAGCGGGCTTTATTTTTCTTCCATTATGGTTTATTTTTTTCCCTTGAACTGCTTCCTTTGATGTAAAACAAATAAATTAGCACTTCAAGCCCGCGGAGATTGAGTGACGCCAAATATCGGAGGGGAAGGGAAGAGAAAGAAAACTTATATTACTGCATAAAAAAGAAGTGCAGAGAGTAGAGTAGAGTAGAGAGTAGATTAGAGAGTCCTTAGTCTGCGCAGGTTTGAGGTGGTGGTGGTGGTGATTGGGGGGGGGGAGGGGTACCTGGTTCATCGCCCTATAGCCTATCTTCAACCTCCTCTGTCCTCCGGCAACTCATCTTAGTATTTTGCAGCATATTCCTCGCCCCTAACCCTTTTATCGAGCCCCCCTCCTCTTCCTCCTCCTCCTCCTCCTTTTCCTTCAAGCCACTTCCATTTTTCCTTTCCTCCAAGTTTTTCCTTATTATTTCATTTCGTCTCCTTCGTTTCCTCAATTAATTATCCTCTGAAGTTACTCTCTCTCTCTCTCTCTCTCTCTCTCTCTCTCTCTCTCTCTCTCTCTCTCTCTCTCTCTCTCTCTCTCTCTCTCTCTCTCTCTCTCTCTCCTGATTTCTCGTTTATTTTCTCTATCGCCTTTTCTGTGTTGTCTTTTGTTTTGGTTTTATTCTTTGTTTTTGTTGTTCTTTTTCGTCTTCTTAGTCTTCATTCTTTCCACTGTTTCGTTCTTCGTGTTTTATTTTTTTACCTCCCAAATCTTAATCTTTTTGTTTTGTTTTCCTTCCATGCTGTTTTGCTCTTTCTCTCTTCTTTTCACCTTCCAAATCTTCTTCGTCTATCTCTCTTGTTTCTCCTTCAGTAGTGTCTTGCTTTGTCTCTTGTTCTCGTCTCTCAAACCTTCATCTTTATTTCTGTTTTGTTTTTCTGTTCCTTTATGGTTCTTCTCTTTTTTTTTCGTCTTTTCGTCTTCATTCCTGTTTTTCTTCGATGCCGTTTTCTTCCTTCACTGTTCTTTTCATCCAACACCTTCCTTTTTTCTTCCTGTTTTCCGTCCGTCCTGTTTCTTGTGTTCTTTCTTTTTGTTTTCCTTCCGTGCTGTTTTGCTGTTTCTCTCTTCTTTTCACCTTCCAAATATTCTTCGTCCATCTCTCTGGTTCTCCTTCAGTAGTGTCTTGCTTCGTCTCTTGTTCTCGTCTTTTAAACCTTTATCTTTGTTTTTTCTGTTCCTTCTCTTTTTTTCGTCTTTTCGTCTTCATTCCTGTTTTTGTTCCATACCGTTTTCTTCTTTCTTTGTTCTTTTCATCTTCCTTTTTCTTACTTGTTTTCCGTCTGTCCTGTTTGTTGTGTTCTTTCCGTCTCCCAAATCTTTATCCTACTTCCTGTTTTCCTTTCATACTGTCTTGTCCTTTCTGCATTCTCTCTTTATCCCCTGTCTGCATTTAAAACCTTCATCTTTCCTTATGCTGTTCGTCCTAAATCTTTCTCTTCTTTCCTCCTTTCCTTTTTCCTTTTCTTTCTTTCTCCTCCTTCCTGCTTTCTTCCATAATCTCTTTTCGCCTGCTCTTTTCCTCTTGCTAACGTTCATCTATTTCTTGTTTCCTTTCTATATTGTCTTATTCTTTATGTTCTTTTTATCTCTTTAACCCTCCATCATTCTTTCTCTTTTCCTTTCATACTCTCTTGTTTCCGTTCTTTCTGACTCCCGAATCTTCATCTTCGTGTTGTTTTCCTTTTATTCTGTCCTTTTTACCATGCTTTTCCGTCCCTCGAATCTTTATCTTACTTCTACTTCTTTATCTTACTTCCCCGTCTACCAAGCCTTCAATCTCCATTCAGTTTTCCCTCCATACCGCCTTGTTCCTCTGTTCTTCCTGATGGCTGAAAATTCATCTTCCCGTTTTCCTTCTCTACGATCTCCTCCCCTTCTCTCTACACGTCTTTTCATCCTCTGTTTGTCAAGGTTCTCAAGTCACCGGCCCCTATACATACATGCTCCCCTCTACCCCTCAGTGTTTCTTTTTTGCTTTACACGCCTCCAGATATCTTTCCTCCTCCTCCTCCTCCTCCTCCTCCTCCTCCTCTTCTTCTTCTTCTACTTCCATTTTGTCTCGTCTCGGCTTTCCCTTCCTTCCCTTGCCTCTAGGACATACTTAAGACGCCCTTACTATCTAATTTACTCTTCCCTAACCTAATTTAACTTAACCTAAGCTTCCATCGCCCATTCAGTGTACCCCTTCCTTCCTTCAGCCGTCTCTATACATACATACATGCATATATACATACATACATACATACATACATACATACATACTCAAGGGCCTTTTGTTTTTCCCCCATACTTCATTCTTCTTCGTTGTTTTCCTCTGTCTCTCTTCGGCTTTACTTCGATCAGATTTTCGCCGCTTCAATATCTAGTTTTTCTTCTGACAATGATTTTTAGTGTCTCTCTTTTTGGGTCCTCTGTAGATACATACACACTCAAGGTCCGTTTGTTTTCCCTCCTTAATTTATTCTTCTTCGTTCGCTTAGGCTTTCTGTTCCTCTTTTGGTGCATCTCGACTTTTTTTCTGATATTCCTTTGTACTTTTTCTTTATCTCCTCTATAGATACAGAGATATTCAAGAGCCTTTTGGTTTCCCTCCATAGACTTTCTTCTTCTTCGGTGTTTTATATCGATTTCTTTTGCATCACCTCGCCGCTTTCATCTCAAGTTTTTCTATTGATATTCCTGAGTACATATTTTTGTCTCCTCTCTATAGATACATCCATACTCAAGGTCCTTTTGAAATCCCTCCTTACTTCACTCTTCCTTTCCTTCGTCTGTTTTCCTTCAGTTTCCCCTCGACCAGATTTTCGGCGTTTTCATCTTTAGTTTTCCCAACGACAATCCTTCCTCCCTCTTTTCGGCTCCTTATATCCTCGGCCATCATTACTCGGGCTCTCTCTCTCTCTCTCTCTCTCTCTCTCTCTCTCTCTCTCTCTCTCTCTCTCTCTCTCTCTCTCTCTCTCTCTCTCTCTCTCATGTTGTTATTGACGTTATTGATATCACCTCCCTGGCCCAGACGAGGAGACAAACACTTACTAGACGTAAATACATCTTGAGTGGCGGGGTTTGTTGCTTCCTCCTTCAGAGCGCAACGCAAGGTACTTCTCATAAGGACTCGCACCTCACAAGGCCTCACACACACATGGCAATACACTCAAGCCCGTTTTAGCCTCAGTTCGCCTGTTTAAAAAGCCCCCCGTAAAAGTTTCTTGATTTTCATATACTGTTTTGGGATCCCAGTGATAGTTTTACACGTCTTCTGCACCTTGAACGGGCAAATTCTCCCATGCAAACCCGGTTAATTTTTAACGTGGCCTTGGGAAATAGTCGTGATGGGAGTCGGATTCGTTTATTAAGAATATGGACACCTGGCAGATCTGTATTCTCAAACATTTCGGGGCGTACACACCCACATTTTATAAGGCTTTCGTAGAGATTGTGTTACTATTTCCATGGGTAGTCTTATGAGTCTAGTGGCTTCTGCACCGTGAATCTACACACACACACACACACACACACACACACACACACTGACACACACACACACACACATACAGGAAGATAGATAGATAGATGGATAGATGATTGACCTCAAAGTACACACACAAAAAAATGATGTATAGTTGATTTAAAAACACAAAACAAGACACACACATACGTCCCCCTCCCATCCCCACACACGCACACACTAACACACACACACACGTCATTGCTAAGGAGGCACGCAATACTCCCGTATCCCGCCTCACACTGCTCCTCTGGGCTCATACGTACACTGCTTCACCCTACATGGCTCACCCCGTCACGAGAGGCCCGCAGACGCCAGCCCCGACTCACCCCATCTGGCCCCATCACCCCAGTTTTGTATTAGTCCCTCATCTACTGTTCCTTCCTGTTCTTCCTAGTAGTTCCTGTTCTTCCCAGTCTTTGCTTTAGTTTATGTTCTTAGTAGCCTCTTTCCCTCCCTGTCAGTCAGCACCCAGCCAGCGCCGACCATTTACCTCGCCCCGACTTGACTCGCCTCATCCCACTCCATATACTTACCTGCCTTTACCTCCCTGACCTCTTGCGCCCTTGTCTCGTTAGTCTAGAGGCAGAATTATGGTGACCTCCTGCCGCTCTGCCCCTGTGCGCCTGGCTGTGTGTCTGTGTCAGTGTGTTGGTTAGCCATTCAGTTGGTTACTTAATTAGTGTGTGTGTGTGTGTGTGTGTGTGTGTGTGTGTGTGTGTGTGTGTGTGTGTCGATTGCCCAGCGTGATTTTTATTTATTTATTTATTTATTTATTTATTTATCACGTTCTGCCTATGGCTGGGGTAGGCTTACTTGATGGGCATGGTGGTCTGGGCCCAGCCCGTTATGGCGCAGGCAAGTGTTTATAGTGGCGCCATCTTGCTTGCCTCATTTTGCTCCCCGGAGCTCATCTTTGATCCTCTTATTGAGAGAGAATCTGGAGTTCGGGTTGGCAGGGGGTCTTCAGGACAGCATGTGGGCAGTCCTCGGCCACGCGGCGGTGACTGAGAGTTCCCAGCTGTGGCGGCGGGCGGGACGTGAACCCACGTCCTCCTGGACGCCTTGCCCGCACGCTAACCACTCAGCCACCGCCTCTCCATAAATTATGTAAATTATGTTATAGATTATTATTATAGATTATTTAGATTATTTTCTTTACTCTTTATTAATTGTTTTCTCCTCTTTTGCAGGTAAGAAAGAGACCTCGGGGTCACCATCAGCAGTGACTTGAATCAAACAAAACACTGCAAGTCCGCCTGTAAGGAAGCCAATACAATGCTTGGGTTCATAGCGAGGAGCTTCGAATACAAGACGCCGGGAGTTATGTTATCCTTATATGAGTCGCTGGTAAGGCCCCACCTGGAATACGCCTTGCAATTCTGGTCTCTTAAATACAGGAAAGACATTGAATTACTTGAGAGTACAGCGCCGCGCCACGAAGATGATACCATCACTGAGGACGAAGCCCTATGAAGAGCAACTCGAGCGACTCAACCTCCTCACGTTGGAAAAGAGACGACTGCGGGGAGACATGATACAATTCTTTAAGTACCGGAACAAGCTCAGCAACGTTGATCACTCCAAACTCTTCACGCTACAAACTAACCTGAGAATAAGAAACAACGGAAAAACAATTCAATCAAAGCGATGCAATACCGACATCGGCAGGAGTTATTTCTCGAGTAGAGTTGTTCGCCACTAGAACAGCCTTCTTGCAGAAGTGGTTAGCGCAGAGACCATCAACTCCTTCAAGAAACGCATTGATCGCCACTTTGCTGCATCGGGAGTGAATTGAACGTTCCCGAGAGTAGATACACAAGTGCTTCAATCCTTCCCTGCAAGCCACTCCTATGGCAAACGGATTAATTAAATCACTGAACGCAGGCAGCCTAGTTATAAGCCAACAGGTTTTCTGCTACCTGCTAGTCCATGTTTCCATGATACCTTCCCTCCCTCAGACTGCTCTCTCTCTCTCTCTCTCTCTCTCTCTCTCTCTCTCTCTCTCTCTCTCTCTCTCTCTCTCTCTCTCTCTCTCTGTCTCTCAGTTGTTTTGCTCTACTTTCATTCTCGCGTAGCCTCCATTCTCCCTCCCACCTTCCCCCCGTTGTCTCCACCCTCTCATGAAATGCCTCTCTGTCTTCCAGTTCGTATTTATTTCCTTCGACTAAACGTTCTCCTCCTCTTCCAGCTCTCTTTGTTGCGTTCTACTTTCACCGTCTTCCTTTATCCGTTCTTTCCTTTTATATTGCTTCCTCCGTTTGATTACGTGTGCTCCTTCCCCTCTCCTATTTTATCTCCCTATTCCAGTCCTTTGTTTACCATGCACCCTCTTCGCCTCATCTCTTCCTAATTTCTACACCATTCCCTTTTGAGTTTGTCTGATCATTTACTGTGTTCTCTTATTCAGTGTTACTTCCTCCCTCTGCCTCTCCTCTCATTTTCATCTTATAGTCTTGCATCCTCATTTTTTTCCCCTCCTTCTTCACCATCCGACTTCATCCTCTCTCTTTCTTGTCTGTTTTTCCTACTAAGCGTCATCTATTCCCTTTCCTATCCCTCCTCTACTCCCTATTCCTCTCCTAACGATGCATCTTCAAAGAGAGACGGAAGGAAAAAACTAACTTCATTTACCACACAAAGAAAACACAAAGGTCGAAGCACACGTCATTAACAGGTATTTATTGTATCTTCTTTTGCCTTTTAAACATGAGCAATGTGTAGCCTGACTTCCTGTTTTCTTATGGGTTTTTTTTCTATATCAGTTGTTTTGTCTGTCTTCTTCTTTAGTTAAGCTCCATCCTCACTTCTGTCTTCCTCATTTTGTTTGCACCTTTCGATCAGATGCCTCTTTATCCTCCACTTTATACAACATTTAGACTGCCTCCCTCCACCGTTCCCTCCCACCAAAAGCCAGCAAGCAGCCCACCACAGGCCAGGAACGTTTGTTAGGAGGGCGGGGGCGGCAGGCGTGTTTCGGAGCAAGGGCACGGCAGCTGAGAGACAAATGGGCATAGTTCTTGTTCGACATTCAGCCAAGTCCCAGCCGAGTCAAGTTCTTAAGATTTACTTCAACAGCACTACGGGAAAGGGAATAAAAGGGAAGGAGATGAAGAGAAAGGAAAAGGAGAGAGAGAGAGAGAGAGAGAGAGAGAGAGAGAGAGAGAGAGAGAGAGAGAGAGAGCGCAAGGTGACACGTGCGAGATAGAGGAAAAAAGAGAGAAAAAACATTGTTAGACCGAGAAAACGAGAGAAATAAGGATGAGGAGAAAGAGAGCTTAATTAAGGGGCAAGGATGTAGCGTTCAGAGGATACTTTTGCATTATTTTCCGTAAGCATCTCGGTGTTGCCCCACGATTTTGTTACGAAGATAAAAAGTAAAATTTGGGAAATTCCAACTTTTCCAGCAGTGCTCGCGCTCCCCCTGCTATTTACTAACATACCCCGAGTTAAGAACCACTTATTTCGAGGATGGTGTATTTTGTGAAATTACCCCCAGTCGAGAGTGCGTGAGTGAATGTTTCCGTGTTTTAAGCATTTACTGGTCTACTATTTTGCATTATAAATTATAACTTTGCCAACAACCATGAATGAACACAACGGCCTCCTGTATATGAAGCGCTGCCTGCGACAAGGGGCCAAGCGCCAAAAGTAAACAAACGAGAAAACTGCATGTAAAGGTAATGACACGGCGTGCGTCGGTCGGTCACCATCGCTTTACTTTACCTGTCTCGTGTGTCCTAAACAGAGTATATGCAACTGTGTGTTATACTTCGTTAGAGACTACATTTTCTTGGCTTTTACTTGATATACATTGATTTCGTAATGTTGAATAACAAAAGAGTTATAAAATGATGACTAATGCAGTGTGTTAAGCAGGAACAATTTTCGGATTTTGAAAGTTTCACATGGCCCAGTAATTACTACCTTGGAAAAAACAATCAATTGATAGACAGCATCTCTTAATAGTTCATTTAGGACAGGTCTTAGATTCCTAAGTAAAAGATTAACTGTACGTATGTTCGTTGAATGACAATAATTTTAGTCCTCCCCGCAGGCGCCACCCTATCCGCGGTAGAAGGGACGACGCGTAACGCTGCCAGGCGTACGACAGCCTCCTCCTTGTGTTACCTTCCACTACACTTCTTCCCCGTTCGTCTCTCTCTCTCTCAGAATGCATAGGCACTTACCATTATCACATTATTTATTTATTTTTTTATTTGTTTTCATTTCACTCTATATTGTAACGTACTCATTTTCATTCCCCTTCGTCTCTCTCTCTCTCTCTCTCTCTCTCTCTCTCTCTCTCTCTCTCTCTCTCTCTCTCTCTCCCCTAGTCCTTTAGAATGCTTAGGTAATTAACATTACCACATTTTTTTGAATTTTACTAATATAAAAAAAATCATTATACCCAATAACTCCTACTATTGTCATAAATCTTACTGGTCAAACACCACATTTCAAACTCTTAGGCAGTGTTTTCGTTGTGTCCTCACAAGTGAAGTATTTTTCAAACAACCATAAAATACACGTCGTAAAAGTTTCTTTTGATGGTCATCCTTATAGTACACAATTTACTGTGAAACTGGCAGATAGACTGTGATGTTGATTGACGGACTGTGAGGTTGACAGCCGTGCACTGTGTGGTTGACAGACGGACTGTGAGGCTAATTGACACTGTAATGTTGACAGACACTGGGAGATTGACACCGAGATTGATTGGCACTGTAAGATTGACATTGTGAGAATGGTTGGCACTGTGAGGTTAATACTGAGAAGCCGAGACACTGAGGTTGATTGGGACTGTAAAGTTGAAAACTGTGAGGTTCATTGGCACAGTGAGATTGAACACAGTGTGTGAGGTTGACAGACAAAGTGAGGTTGAGAGACACTGTCAGGTTGACAAACAGTAAGGTTGACACACTGTGTGGTTGAATGAAACTGTGAGGTTGACAGACACTGCGAGGTTGACAGACACTGAGATTGAGAGACCCTGTGAGGTTGACACAGTGAGGTTAAGACACTGTGAGGTTGAATGACACTGTGAGGTTGAATGACACTCTGAAGTTGACAGGCACTGTGAGGTTGAATGACACTGTGATGTTGACAGACAATGAGATTGACACACTGAGGTTGAACGTCACTGATGTTGACATAAACTGAGGTTAATAGACACAGTGAGGTTGACGATCTGAGGTTAACACTGTTAGGTTGAATGAGTGAGGTTGACAATGTGAGGTTGACAGACACTGAGGTTGGCAGGCACAGTAAGGTTGACAATCTGAGGTTGACACTGTTACGTTGAATGACACAGTGAGGTTCAGATACTGCGGTTGACAATATGAGGTTGAAACTTTGAGGTTGACAGATACTGAGGTTGACAGACACTGTGAGGTTGATAGACACTGTGAGATTGACATACTCTGAGGTTGAGAGACACTGTGAGGTTGACAAACTGTGAGGCTGAATGATACTTTGTGGATGACTGGCACTGTGAGGTTGACAAACTGTGAGGCTGAATGATACTTTGTGGGATGACAGACACTGTGATGTTGAATGACACCGTGATGTCGACACGCTATGAGGTTGACAGACAATATGAGTATGAATGACACTGTGAGGTTGACATACACTGTGAGGTTGAATGACACTGTGAGGTTGACATACACTGTGAGGTTGAATGACACTGTGGGACTGTATGACACTGTGATGTCGAGACGCTCTGAGGTATACATGACAATATGAGTATGAATGACACTGTGAGGTTGAATGACACTGAGATTGAATGACACCGTGATGTCGACACGCTGTGAGGTATACATGACAATATGAGTATGAATGACACTGTGAGTATGAATGACACTGTGAGGGTTCAGGCACTGTGAGGTTGACAGACACCGAGGTTGACACACCGTGAGGTTAAATGAAACTCTGAGGTTGAATGACATTGTGAGGTTGACAGACACCGTGAGGTTGAATGACACCGTGAGGTTGACAGACACTGTGATGTTGACAGACACTGTGATGTTGAGACACTGTGAGGTTGACAGACACTGTGATGTTGAGACACTGTGAGGTTGATAGACACTGTGATGTTGAGACACTGTGAGGTTGACAGACACTGTGAAGTTGAATGACACCGTGAGGTTGACATACACTGTGAGGTTGACAGACACTGTGAGGTTGACAGACACTGTGAGGTTGACAGACACTGTGAGGTTGACATACATTGTGAGGTTGACAGACACTGTGAGGTTGACAGACACTGTGAGGTTGAATGACACCGTGAAGTTGAATGACATTGTGAGGTTGACAGACACTGTGATGTTGACAGACACTGTGAGGTTGACAGACACTGTGAGGTTGAATGACACTGTGAGGTTGACAGACACTGTGATGTTGACAGACACTGTGAGGTTGACAGACACTGTGATGTTTACAGACACTGTGAGGTTGACAGACACTGTGAGGTTGACAGACACTGAAGTTGACAGACACTGTGATGTTGACAGCCCCTGTAAGGTTGACAGACACTGTGAAGTTGACAGACACTGTGATGTTGACAGCCCATGTAAGGTTGACAGACACTGTGAATTTGAATGACACTGTGAGAGTTCAGACATTGTGAGGTTGAATGACATCGTGATGTTGACAGATAATGTGAGGTTAAATCACTTTGAGGCTGAATGACTGTGAGGTTGACAGGTACTGTGGGGTTGACACTGAGGTTGACATTGTATGGTTGACACTGAGGTTGATAGGTACTCTGAAGTTGAAGCATTGTGAGGTTGAAACTTGAGACACTTTGAGATTGACACACTTTGAAGTTGACACACTTTGAGGTTGACACTCTTTGAGGTTGACACACTTTGAGGTTGACACACTTTGAGGTTGACACACTGTGAGGTTGACACACTTGAGGTTGATGCACTCAGGTTGAACGACACGCTGTGAGGTTGATACTGAGGTGAGAGACACTTTAATGTTTACACTCTCAGGTTGAAACCTACTATGAGGTTAACACTGAAGTTGTAGATACTGTGAGGTCGAAAGACACTCTGAGGTTGACAGACACTGTAAGGTCGAAGGACACTGTAAGGTTGATTAGCACTGTGAGGTAAAAAGACACTGTAAGATTAACTGACACTGTGAGGTCGGAAGACACTGTATGGTTGATTGGCGTTGTGAGGTTGACAGACTAAGGTTGACACTGTAAGGTTGATCGGCACTGTGAAGTAGACACCCACTATAAGGTTGATTGGCACTGTGAGGTCGAAAGATGCTACGAGGTTGACAAAGTGAGGTTGATTGACATTATGAGGTTGACAGACACTGT
Organism: Eriocheir sinensis; assembly: GCF_024679095.1. NCBI lineage: Eukaryota > Metazoa > Arthropoda > Malacostraca > Decapoda > Varunidae > Eriocheir > Eriocheir sinensis. The sequence continues at coordinate 29,009 of NW_026110641.1, forward strand.
GAGGTTTGAGACACTGTGAGGTTGACAATGTGAGGTTGACTGACACTGTGAAATTAACAAACTGTGAGGCTGACAGAATATGAGTTTGATACAGTGAGGCTGACAGATACTTGAAGTTGATTGACACCATGAGCGTGTTAGGTTGGCAGACACACTAACTCAAGACTGGCCGTAGAATGGAGTTGAGACGTTGACACTTGACACACTGGATGATGTAGTAGATTGAATGCCCCTGAGCACCTGATGTCAAGGTCGTGACTTTTTATTACGTCTAGGCTGACGCAAAAGTAGCATGGTGGTGTCCATGCCCGAAATGGAAGGTCTTCGGCTGAATTTGTTTTCTCGGACCCATTTACAGTTAATTTACTCGAAACATGGAATGAGTTGTCATCAATGAATATTAGCATGTGATAATATTGAATGTGACGATGTTGAATGTAGTCTGCCAATGACAATTTATAATTAATACATTGAATATTAGCGTAATACATAGGTATTTTTCACATGCAACCCTATTATGACACGCCCATTGTACCCTCTCTCGTCCTCCCCTCCCTCCCTCCTTCCCACCATGACTTCACCTACGTAACCTTTCCTCTCTCTCTCTCTCTTCTTCTTCTTTTTCTTCTTCTAATATTCATTGATAATTTGCACTGGAAGGACGGGTGATACTTTTTTTCTAGCGCCGCTGCATTCATCATTAACAAACGAAAACCCTAATGCATATTCCCAACTACAACACATGTAAAATTGCAGAAAACTAAGCAAACAAAAAAAATTGATGAGTGCCCGACACACGACGTGTTGGTGCTTCCCCGTCTCCCCCTCCACCACCCCCTCCGCTAGTGCCCCTCCCCCACCCCCTCCGCTAGGGCCCCTCCCCCACCCCCACCATCGCCGCCGCGCGCCATATTTGCCGGGGCTAGCTTCCGGCCGGCGACTGAAATGTTCGTATAAATGTCTTTGTGTTTTCAATATGTGGATATTTATCTGCATTTTAAGGACACTATCGTGTTCATGAGAGATTTTCCTACGAATTGCAATGTATATTTCAGCTTTCAATGAACCAACTTTCGAATAAAGCGAGCAAAAGTAAAACATGTTATAAACATTTTTTAACATCGTCACAGTTCAACTCATCGTAAAACCATTTTCTATTTTGTTTTGTCAAGTTTTTACACTACATCTTGATTCTACAGTTACTGCCGAGTCTGATGGTGTCAACCGAAACTGACTATCTCGTATATGAAGTTAGCTATGGCATGTAATATAGAAGCATGTCTCATTCAATTATGCAAGATGTAGCCTGCCATCAGTGTGCAGCCAATCAGCTGCGACCTTGGCCTTGGCGCCAGCAATGCCGTACGAAAGCTTGGGCTGGCTGGTGAGGCAGGTATTGCTAGAGAAACCTTACGTATCAAAGTCCCTCCAATAAAATTCCTTTATACTGCCAGTTAAAGAAACTTTCATGTATATGATGATAATTTTGGGGTAACAATAGTGTATACTAATGTTTTGTGTTAGAATTAACCACGATTATCAACAAGGATTTCTTCAAACGTGTGATATTTACTGAATGAGACGGTGATGGCAATGACATGGTTGATGAGCTACACACTACTGTGATTAATCAACGTTTGCTGCACGCACAGCACAGCTACGATCATATTACTGTTGTTTCTAAAAAGAAGGGGAAATTATAGAGATAAGTACACTATTAACTCAATTTCACGGTGGTTGGCGCTTGGCCCCTTGTCGCACGCAGCCACTCATATAGTGTATTTTTTTATTATGTTTGTTTCTATGTTTAACACACTCATACTCATTGTTGTTGTTTTTTCCCGTTGCAACAGGCGAGACTTCACACACGGAAGAATGGGAGGGAAAAGGAAGAGAAAAAAGAAAAAGAAGCTGAAATGGTGGATGGCAAGCTGCTTGAGATCATAAGAACATAAGAACATAAGAACGTAAGAGTCTGCAAGAGGCCGGTAGGCCTGTACAAGGCAGCTCCTTTGAACCTAAGCTCCCGTGTATCTAACCCCACCTAATATCGCTGCCCATGAATTTATCTAATCTATTTTTGAATATGACAATTGTATTGGGACTCACCACGTGACTGCTAAGCCTATTCCACTCATTCACCTCTCTGTTAGTAAACCAATTTTTGCCTATGCCCTGTTGAATCTGAATTTATCCAGTTTAAACCCATTACTTCGTGTCCTACCCGGTTCTCTTACCAACAAAACCTTATGAATATCCCCCTTATTAAAGCTCTTCATCCATTGATAAACCTGGATCATGTCTCCACGCACCCTTCGCCTTTCTAGAGAATGCAAGTTTAACTGTTTGAGTCTTTCCTCGTATGGCAAGTTTCTCAACCCCTGAATCATTTTAGTCATCCTCCTCTGCACCGATTCTAACATTTTGATATCCATTCTATAGTAAGGCTATGAGTAAGGTGACCAGAACTGAACCGCATAGTCAAGATGAGGTCTAACTAATGCTATATATAGTTTGAGGAAGACTTCGGCGGTTCTGTTGCTTACGCTCCTTGAAATAAATCCCAGTACCCTATTTGCTCGATTTCTAGCTTGAATGCATTTTGCCCTTGGACGGAGGTCAGAGCTCACTAAGACCCCTAAATCCCTCTCGCACCCAGACCTGCTTATGAGAGTGTCATTTAAGCAATAGTTATGTAAGGGGATGTTCCTACCTACACTCAGAATACTGCACTTCCCTACACTGAACTCCATTTGTCATTTATCCGCCCAGTCATACAATCGGTTTAGTTCATCCTGGAGAATACTAGCGTCCTGATCCGACACAATTACTCTACCGATCTTGGTATCATCTGCAAACTTACTGACATCACTACTAATTCCTGTATCTAAGTCATTGATATAAATAATAAACAAAAGTGGACCTAATACCGAGCCTTGTGGGCCCCCATTCGTAACATATCCCCAGTCAGATCTTTTACCATTGATTTGCACTCTCTGCTTCCTATTGCTAAGTCACACCGTGACCCAGTTCAAAACTTTACCCTCTACTCCGTGAGCCTGTAATTTAAGCAATAGTCGTTGGTGAGGAACTTTGTCAAATGCTGTACTAAAATCAAGATAGATTACATCATAGTTTTCATCTCTGTCTACCGCCTCAAATACTTTATTGTAGGACAAGAGATTGGTGAGGCATGACCTTCCTTTCGTGAACCCATGCTGCGAGTCGTGAATTGCGAAGTTCCTCTAGATGCTCCTGAATGTTCCTGCCTATTATGGACTCCAGCATCTTGCCTATAACCGATGTTAAGCTAATTAAGGATAGTCTGAAGCAGCTGACCTGTCCCCTTTTTTGGAAATCGGCGTCACATTAGCTACTTGTCATAGGCTCGGCACATAATTAGTATTTACCGACATCTTAAAGATGTCGGTTTGTGGGTCACTGAGTACATCACTAAATTCCTTTAATACCCTCGGAAATATCCCGTCAGGACTTGGCAACTTATTCTTCTTAAGCTTATCTATCTCATCCTGAACTACTTGCTTGGTAATGATTATATCCCTCAATTTATCGCCATCCCCGCCCTCGTACACCTGAACCCTTTCCGGAATAGTCGTTCGATCTTCCTGTGTGAATACTGAAAGGAAGTAGTCGTTCAGCAATGTGCTCATATTTTCGTAATTTTCTACTAGCTCGCCTGTGTTTGCTTTCAGCGGTCCAATTTTCTCCCTTGTTTTTATTCTATACATCTGAAAGAAGCCCTTAGGATTACTTTTCGCCTCATTTGCTACTTTGATCTCATAGCTCCTTTTTGCTATCCTGGTGTTTTTCTTCAATAATCTAGATAGTTCGACATACCGGCCCCTGAGATGTGTTTCACCATTCTTTATTTTCTGATAAATTCCCTTCTTTAACCCTATCTCGTGTTTTAGTCCACGAGTCATCCACTTTGGGTCATTGTTTTCTTTTCTAAGTGTTCGCTGTGGTATATGGTGTCCTTGCCCCTCTACTATTACTCTAACTAAATTATTGTAAGACATTTCTACCTGGTTTTCCTGGCTCTCCAAACCACAGTTCTGGCCCTCATGAATCCCTAAATTATCCCAGTTTACCCCTTCAACCACTGGGTTTGGTTCGCGGGTTACCGCCCAGTCTAAGCTAAAACGAACCGTTCTGTGGTCACTATTTCCTAACTCTCCGCCCACCTCCAGCTCACGTAGCAAGTTTCCATTATTAGTTAGGACTAAGTCTAATATGTTATCTCCTCTGGTAGGCTCAATAACTACCTGCTTAAGGAAATTACCTTGTATAACTTCAAGAAAATCCTCGGCTTCCAGGTAACCCACTAGGTCTTCCCAGTCTATATTCCAATAATTAAATCCCCCATTCTGCAGACATTTTTACTCCTACTCGCCCTGTCAATCTCCTGTAGTAATATACTCGTGTCCTGCCTGTTAAGGTTGGGTGGCCTGTACAGAACTCCTAGAGTTAGTTTTTCTTTCCCTTTGTAAACGTCCACCCAAACTGATTCTGAATCCATGTTAGTTTTGATTGAATTATTAACTAAACATTTAAGTGAGTCTTTAACATATAGCGCAACTCCACCTCCCTTTCTTCCCTTTCTGTCTTCGTGAAACATCTGATAACCCGTTATTTCAACTTCCGATCTAAAATTTCTATTGGCAGTGTCTATCCATGTCTCAGTGATCACTATTATGTAAAAATTTCCTGAACAAGCTTCACCCCTTAGTAAGTCTATCTTGTTTCTGAGACTCCTGCTGTTAGTATAGAAGATTCTTAGCCCGCCCTCTGTTACTCCCCTACAATTACTTCTAAGCTGCCTGGTTGTATTATGAGCTAGATGTCCTCTCCCATTACCAATTACCCCATTACCATTACCAAAGGGAGACTAGAAGAGGAAGAGGAGGGAAGAGGACGTCGTGTTTGGAGAATAGGTAAGACTAGCTGGAGGAGGAGGAGGAGGAGGAGGAAACATGGAAACATGGAAACATGGACTAGCAGGCAGCAGAAAGCCTGTTGGCTCATAACTAGGCTGCCTGCGTTCAGTGATTTAATCAATCCGTTTGCCACAGGAGTGGCTTGCAGGGAAGGATTAAAGCACTTGTGTACCTACTCGGGAACGTTCAGTTCACTCCCGTTGCAGCAAAGTGGCGATCAATGCGTTTCTTGAAGGAGTTGATGGTCTCTGCGCTAACCACTTCTGCAGGAAGGCTGCCCCCATCCCTCCAGCCAAAGCTGGCAGGAAAGGAAAAAGAACCATGCAGCATGGAAAAACTGCAAGGAAATTATGTAGGAAAGAGGACAGAACTACCATTACTGCTACCACTAAGCGGGCGATAAAAGCGGACAAGGATACCAGTATTCGAAAGAACTTAACGTTATTACGACAATGAGTAATATCTTAATTGATGATTGGATTCAAAACACTTGTCTAATCTATTCTTGAAGGCCGTAACTGTTGTACTATCAACGACATCACAAGGTAGAGAGTTCCAAACATTGACAACTCGATTGAAGAAGAAGTGTTTAGCTTCGTGAGACGAGAATCTTTTACCACTTATCTTCAAATTGTGATTTCTTCTTGTTCGATCAATTGTAAAGTAATCTTCCGCATTAATATCACTGAATCCTTTAAACATTATAAACACTTCTATTAGATCGCCTCGCATTCTTCGTTTTGATAGGCTGAATAAATTTACTTCTTTAAGCCTTTGTTCATATGACAAATTTCTCAACCTAGGAATCATCTTTGTTACTCTTCGTTGGACCCGTTCCAACTTTTCTATGTCTTTTCTGTAGTAGGGAGATCAAAACTGTACACAGTACTCTAGACGGGGTCGAACCAACGAATTATACAGTTTTAATATTACTTTTTCCGATTTATTATTAAAGACTCGTCCGATAAAGCCAACCAATTTGTTTGCAGTTTTAACTACCTCTGAACAATGCTGACCGGGCTTTAAATCGCTTGATATAGTGATTCCAAGATCCTTTTTTTTACTTACTGCAGAAAGTTGTTGGCCATTCATTACGTACCGAACGCGATTGTTATTTTTTCCGATGTGCAACACTTTACATTTGTCAACGTTAAATTTCATTTGCCATTGATTGGCCCAACGTGCAAGTCGATCTAGATCTGATTGTAAAGCTTCTTCGTCGAGTGTCGCAGTTACTTTACTAGCAATTTTTGTGTCATCAGCAAATTTTGATACTTTGCAAGTGAGCCCATCATCGATATCATTAACATAAATTAAGAAGAGCATGGGGCCAAGCACTGATCCTTGAGGTACGCCGCTTTTGACATCGAGCCAGTTAGATGTAACACCGTTTAGAACTACTCTCTGTTTCCGCTCAGAGAGCCAGTCCGCAAGCCAATTGTGAATGTTACCCGAGATACCGTGCGCCAGTAGTTTGCTGAGCAATCGTTGGTGGGGGACCTTATCAAATGCCTTTTGAAAATCCAGATATATGATATCTACTGATCTGCTTTCATCGAACACCTCAAAAATATAGTGAAAAAAATCAAGTAAGTTAGTCAAACACAAATGTTTACTACGGAAGCCATGTTGCGAATTATTTGTTATATTATTTTCTTCGAAGAATTTCACCATATTGTCGCGAATGATAGTCTCCATTAACTTACAAACAATAGATGTCAGGCTAATTGGTCGATAGTTTCCTGGATGAGACTTGTCCCCCTTTTTGAAAATTGGTGTGACATTTGCAAGTTTCCAATCCGACGGAACTTTTCCAGCTTTTAAAGATTTATTGAATATGATGTTTGATTTCTTTTAAGACCCTAGGGGTAATTTTGTCTGGACCAGGAGCTTTGCTTACTTTAATCTTTTCAATTGTGCGTAAAATGTCACTTTCTACGATGAGCACGCCACTTAACATCTTTTCGGCCCTTCTAACCTCCGGCGGTTGAGATGATAAACAATCTTCGTCGGTAAATACGGATGCGAAAAAGTTATTTAGGATTGTAGCCATTTCATTTTCATCGTTCGTGTGGTTACCATTATCATTAGCAAGCGGTCCGATACCACAAGTGAGTGACTTTTTATTATTTACATAGCTAAAAAATTCTTTAGGATTAGATTTACTTGTTTCTGCTATATATTCTTCTAGATATGTCTTGCTTCGTTTTATTAATTTCTTGGTTTCGCGGCGAATTCTGTCCAACTCTAGTTTGTCAGCCTCACTCTGAGTTGATATGTATCTACTGTATACGCGTTTTTTAAGAGATAGTCTATTTGAATTTCGTTATTCCACCATTTGGGTTTCTTCTTAAAAGCTGAACGTCTGTTACGATAGGGTACGCATATGCTTATGGCATTGTTCAATATTGTGGTGAAGGCCTACCAAAATTTATCAATATCTGTTTCCGCCGAGATTCCAGTCCAGTCAGAATTATTTAGAACTGATCGGAGTCTTACGAAATTCGCTCTCTGATAATCAGGCACCTTTTCTTTACTAGGAGTTACTTTACTTTCATATTGATGCTGAATGTGATTGTTCGGTGATCGCTAGAACTAAAAACTGGACCAACATTTACTTCGTTAAGTAGATCAGCTGTCGTTGAAAAGATAAGGTTAAGTATATTATTTTCCCGAGTCGGTTCTTGAACGTATTGATGTAAATCACTTTCTAGTAAATTTGTGTACAGGTCGAGCCCTGTATGACAGTTCAACGGTTCACCCCATCTTTTCACTGGCAAGTTAAAGTCCCCAACAATTACTGCCTCGCAACTGCTACTTGTTTCTAATAGTAATTCACTTAATAATGCGTGGTCGATATCAAGAGTCTGCCTTGGCGGTCTGTAGATAAGTCCAATTACTATTTTACGAGATTTATTTCTAATTTCAATGAAGACCGTGTCTACATTGGTTATAATATCTGTTTTCACGGATACTGGATGGGGAGAGTTGTGAATATAAAAGATAACGCCTCCACCCTGTCTGTTCTCTCTTTCATGACTAAAGGGAAGGGAAGGAGGAAAGGAAGGAAAGGAAAGGAAGGAACGCAAAGGAAAGGAAGAGAGAGAGAGAGAGAGAGAGAGAGAGAGAGAGAGAGAGAGAGAGAGAGAGAGAGAGAGAGAGAGAGAGAGAGAGAGAGAGAGAGAGAGAGAAGATTACATTGAATTACATAGAAAATGAGACCACACAGACCCCATGGTCCAGACTAGGTGGTCTGTCCTTAAACCTAAGTGAATTTACACTAATCAGATGGCTCCAAAACGTTGCTTTTCTACTCTAATTAATATTAAGTTCAAGGAAGTGACGGTCGAGCTTGTTTTTAAAGGAGTCAATCGTGTTACACTGGACCACTGACGGTGGGAGCTTATTCCATTCTCGCACTACAACGTTGGTGAAGAAAAATTTGGTGCAGTCTGAATTTACTCTCGTTCGCAAAGTGTCATCGATCATAAACAATGTTGATCTGTCTACATTCGTGAAACCATTAAGTATTTTAAAACATTCGATCAGTTTTCCTCGGAGGCGACGTTTCTCAAGAGAGAACATATTAAGGGTGGAAAGCTTATCTTCGTAGGATTTGTTGCGCAAGGAAGGGATCATTTTTGTTGCCCGACGCTGAACACCTTCTAATTTAGCAATGTCCTTTGCATGGTGAGGAGACCAAAACTGTACCGCATATTCCAAGTGGGGTCTGACTAAACTATTGTAGAGCCGAGGTATTATATCTTTATTCTTGAATAAAAAGTTTCTTTTAATGAAGCCCAACATTCTGTTCGCTTTATTTTCTGCATCGATGCATTGATGTGAGAATTTGAGGTTTGACGCAATTTTGACCCCTAGGTCCTTAACGCATTGAACGCTTGTGAGTTTAACGCCGCGCATTTCGTATTCGAACTTCTTATTTCTTCTTCCGACTTGAAGGACCTGGCACTTGTCTACGTTAAAGGGCATCTCCCATCTATCTGACCAAGATGAAATTTTGTGCAAATCCTCTTGGAGGCTTTGCCTGTCTTCGTCAGTGAGAACCGAGTTACCAATCTTTGTGTCGTTTGCAAATTTACTAATGCGATTATTGAGTCCAACATCCATGTCGTTGATGTAAATAATGAAGAGCACTGGGCCAAGAACCGAGCCCTGAGGGACGCCACTAGTGACCGGCGCCCACTCTGAGTTAAATCCGTCTATCACCACTCTTTGTTGTCTGTTGCTCAACCAATTCGCGATCCATTGGTTTACTTGAACGTCAATACCTATTTCCTTTAATTTATAAAGTAATTTATGATGTGGGACTTTATCAAACGCTTTCTGGAAATCAAGATACACTACGTCCAATGAGTTGGTTACGACATAAACTGAGAAGAGGTCGTTATAAAAGGTCAATAGGTTTGATAGGCAGGATCTTTTGTTACGGAAGCCATGTTGTGAATCCCCAATTAATGAGTGGCTTTCGAGGTAACTCACAATTTTGTCTCTAATTATGCTCTTAAGTAGCTTACCTACAATTGAAGTTAGACTAATGGGTCGGTAGTTACCTGGTATTTTTTTGTCTCCATTCTTAAAAATCGGTGTCACGTTAGCCTTTTTCCAATCCGAAGGGACGATGCCTTGTCGCAAGGACATATTGAATACGGTTGAGAGGGAGGAGAGTATTTCGCTCTTTGTTTCTTTAAGCAGTATAGGATATACTTTATCGGGTCCGGGACTTTTATTTGTTTTAAGTGAATGGAGAGCTTTAAGGACTTCATCGGTTGTTATTTCAAAATTAGGCAATGCATGCTCGAGATTTACATTAGTACTGGTGTTGGTGGTAGCGGGAGGAAGACTGTTAGTATCAAACACCGAGGGAAATTAATTGTTTAAGAGGTTTGCAATGTGTTGGCTGCCAGTCACTAGTGCACCGTCGCTGTTTGTTAAAGGTCCAGTTCCACTTCTGATCGCCTTTCTGTTGTTTATGTAACTGAAGAAAGATTTCGGATTATTTTTACAGTTGGCTGCAATATTTTCTTCGTATCTACGCTTTGCCTGACATACTAATCTTTTTACTCGTCGCCTGGCATCATTATAAAGTCTGATGTTTTCGGGCGTGCTTTGTTCCTTCTTTAACCTGTAAGACAATTTTCTCTCCTTGACTGAGTGTTTAATTTCGCTATTAAACCAAGGTGGGCTTTTATTAGTGTTATTTCGCTTCTCGCACAAGGGGACGAATGTGTTCTGCTGAGTGAGTAAATGATTTTTAAAGCTTAGCCAGGCTTCCTCTACATTGCCGTCATCTGATAGTTGTATTTCTGTTAGTTTTTGTTGGATTTCTACGAAGTTAGCTCTTTTGAAATTGGGCACCTTTACTTTATTTTCAGTCACTGATGTTTGAGCTCTAATGTCGACGCGAACTAATTTATGATCGCAAGAACCGAGGTGTTCTACCGTGACATTACTGACCAGGTTATCTTGGGTCGTTATAACAAGGTCGAGAATGTTATTTTGTCGAGTTGGTTCAGAAACCATTTGGCTTCGATAATTTTCTTCTAAAAATTCGATCATTCTATATGACTCGCCTTCTATACCTAATAGTGTCGCCCAGTCGATATGGGGAGGTTAAAGTCTCCTAATATCAGTGAGTCGCTGTTATTAAGTGACTGCCTTAAAACGCTGTACATTTCAAGGTCGTCATCGAGTGATTGCCCGGGAGGCCTGTAGGTGACAGATATATTTAAATTGACTTTTGCAATGTTTACTCGCACCCACAAATGTTGAACGTTAGTGTCTCCTGGTGTTTTGTCAGTGGGTTGCAAATAGCTTATGACAAAAAGGGCGACGCCACCGCCTCTACGGTTTACACGATCTTTGTTGAAGAGTCTGTAGCCATCTATGTTGTATTGGGAACTTAAATCAATGCTTGTGGTGTTGATAAATGTTTCGGTTATAGCAATTATGTCAAAATTTTCTGTTAGAGCAAGACATCTCAGTTCATCAAATTTGTTTCTTAGGGCTACGCGGATTGAAACTAAGGATTTTTAAGTTATCTAGAGGCTTGGTAATAGAGGTGGTGGTAATTGTGGGATCACGGTTACGGGTTTGTTGCGATGCATGGCGTCTATTTACACAGGCGGGGTGGGAGGGGGGGGAGAGAGAGAGAGAGAGAGAGAGAGAGAGAGAGAGAGAGAGAGAGAGAGAGAGAGAGAGAGAGAGAGAGAGAGAGAGAGAGAGAGAGAGAGAGAGAGAGAGAGAGAGAGAGAGAGAGAGAGAGAGAGAGAGAATCATTATATAATAATTGGTAAATAATCTGAATTAGTAATTTCACGTGAAAGTTTTTTGTCAAATCAATGAAGTGACTTTTGTGAGAAAACTTTCGAGGCGCAAAAGTCTGATTTATGACTAGTTAGCCTGCTGTTTGGGCCCTGGAAAAGTTGATATCGACACATCACACACACACACACACACACACACACACACACACACACACACACACACACACACACTTCAGGGCTCCAGAACTGACCGAGGTCAGACGTGGGTCACGGCGCTCCGAAAGGAGCAGCCAGGGGCCAGCCTGGTGGCCTCCCCCCTTCCCCTCCATCCCCCTCTCCCTTTTCATCAAAACCCAACACCGTAAGATATTTTTGTGACATCATGGTGACAGACAGTGAGTGCAGTGCGTTTGTGGTGCCGTGAAGACACTGAAGAGTAGAAATGGCCGGTGTGACGTCGCCGCGGCCGTACCATCCCACCGACGCCCCAGGTGCCCCCAGGTGCCCCCAGGTACACCAGCCCGACCATCATGCTGCTGGGAGAATTCGGTTCAGGTGCAGTGCAGTACTGAGGCCCGTCACTCAGGTGGACTCATGGTTGGGGCAATCAGGACGCCGCTCAACATGGAAGGCAGTGCAGACGTTATAGATTTTCCCACGCCAACTGCCGCGCGGTCCACGTCTTCCCATCTTGTCTCACCGGTTGGATAGATTAGCAGGTCATCGCTAAGCCCATAAGCTGAGTGACGGCCCACACCGCCTCTACCTGCATCCCTGACCCTTTTTGACCTGGGGTTGACCTTGGGCTTAACACCTGACCCGTCATCCGAAAAACCACACCGCCTCCTACCGCACCAACGCACTGCATTCCACCACCTCACCTCCCCCCCCACCCCCCCAGACCCCCATACCTTTCATATTGTACATTTTCCCTTTTTTTCTATTATATTTCAAAAGCGTATTTTTAACATGTATATTTTCAGCTTTACCGTTGCTTTCATTTAATCAACCGTTTATTATTATTACACACACACACACACACACACACACACACACACACACACACACACACAAGGAAGACACCTCACCCCCTAAGAATCGTATCAAATCTCACCAGAAATAAACGTTTCGTCCTCACAATACGAAGTAACGAGGAAAAAATATCTCAAGTCCTCACAGAGTCACGACGAAGGCAGACACTCCCGCCGCCGCGAGCTGCCGCCGAGGCGGCCATAGCCACTGCCACAGCGCACAGTGAAACATATTATAAGCGTTTATCGAAATCCATTTAACGCAACCCATGCACGTATAGCCTAAACTCGTCAAAGCCTACGGGGTTGTGCTTTAACTCGATTCCCCCCTTCCGTTAACTTGATCTAAACAAGACAAAAAGTGGCATAGTTTCCTACCAAAGAGCAACGCCGCCCCTCGACCCCCCACTAGCTTATGCAAATGCTGTCCCGCCGCGTTGGAGACTCGGCAAGAATAGAAACAAATGGCCACAAGGAAAAGCAGCCTTGCAGCGGTGCGCCGCGGGGAGTTTTCGAGTGAAAAAGTTGTTTTATCGTAGGAACGAGCAATTTCCGACGGAAATGGTTTAAAAGAAAGAAAGATCCATGAGGAGAAAATAGTGTCAGCCGCGAAAGTGAATTCAGTGTTTTACGGATACTTACGAAAATTTGCTCCTCTCGTTTTTGTGATCTACACTTTCTGAATGATGGCAGATACGATGAGTAAAAAAATACGTAGAAGGCCTTACAAAATGAGATCTAACAGTGAAAAGATAAAAGATACAGACAACTGAAATGAGTCTCTGGTAAATGGAAAACAATTTGATCTAACGAAAAACTATAGCATGTCACGGTAATTCGCTGATCAATGTCACACAAGGAAAGTTCCCAAAAAGCCCTCCTACTAACCGTGCACTTATTCTTCACTCCATCCCTCAGTCCCCTACGTCTCCACTTACTGGCTTGGTGTCCCTCACCCCTTCCACGTCTTTACTTCACTCTCCCTCCACCGCAGCGTTCACCATATCTCTCCACTTTTTTTTTCACAACTCCACTTCCCCTCCACCACTCTACACCTCTTTTCCTTCACCACCCTAACGCTCCTCCCTCCCTCCACCATCCTTTTTCGACCTCCCCACCTTCCTCCTCTCCCTCACAAATCCACCTTTTTCCATCCTCCTTCTCTCCTGACGTTCATAACAAATATTCCTCAAGATCCAGCGCCACTTATTCCTCCATTCCTTTCTACGCTTCTCAGGCAAGGGCTCCTCCATACTTTCCTTGCCCTCTTCGCCCTTTCCTCCACTTCTTTCTCCCTCCACCGCCTTCGACTGATTGCTTCCTGCCGCGTAAGCCTCTCCTTCGTCTCCTTCTTTCCTCTTGCAACATCCCCTTAGTTCCTCTCACCCTCAGATTCCTTCATCCCCTTGCTCCTGTATTCTTGCAGCATCCCCGCATTCCCTCTCACCTCAGATTCCTTCATCCCCTTGCTCCTGTATTCTTGCAGCATCCCTGCATTCCCTCTCACCCTCAGATTCCTTCATCCCCTTGCTCCTGTATTCTTGCAGCATCCCTGCATTCCCTCTCACCCTCAGATTCCTTCATCCCCTTGCTCCTGTATTCTTGCAGCATCCCCGCATTCCCTCTCACCCTCAGATTCCTTCATCCCCTTGCTCCTGTATTCTTGCAGCATCCCTGCATTCTCTCTCACCCTCAGATTCCTTCATCCCCGCGTCTCTCTTTTCTTGCAGCATCCCTCCATCTTTTCATCCCCTCAACCCTCTTTCTTGTTGCAGCTTCCTTTCCCTTCATTCCCCTCCGGCCCTAAGTTCCTGCCGTGCCTTGTGCCTAAAAAAACTTTTATTAAGGACGGTGACTTAAGACGCGAGTGCTTCGTAAGGGGATGTGAATCTTTTAATATCATTATTTACCTCTTCAGTCGTTCATTATGTTAAACGTTTCCAATGACTTTCTTCGACTCTCTGCTTACCTCCATGTGGATTAGTTTGGTTTGGCTTTCTTTATATCTTTCCTCCTTTCCTCCTTCCTTCCTTCCTTTTTACCACCGTCCCATAAGCCCACATCCTCATGAACAATGCAATGCCTTTACTCGTGATCATCCCACTAACACTTCTTCATGTCTTTCTTTATCACCGGCTCACCAGCCTACTCGTCCCTTAAATTACGCATGAGCCTTGAGGTCATTTCATTCCTCTCCTCTCAAACAATGCAAGCCTCTCACTCCTTCTCATCCCACCAACACTTTCTTCATCCTTCGTTTCTTTCTCTTTTTCCAGCTCACTAACCTTTTCCATCCTTTCTGCATGGGGTCGCTTTTTACCTTTCCTCCCAAACGGTGTAAGTATTTCACTCCCTCTCATCCGACGAACACTTTTTCTCAATTCTTTCACTTCTTTCTTTGTTTCCGGATCGCCAACCTTTTTCATCCTTTCTGCATGGGCTTCCTTCTTACTTTTCCTATAGCAAACAGTGCAAGCCTTTTTCTCCCTCTCATCCCACGAACATGTTTCACCATTTCTTCAAATCCTTCCTTACTGCCGGCTCACTAACCTATCCCATCCTCTCTGCGTGGGGTTCTTTTCACCTTTCTTCCCAAACAGTGTAAACCTTTTTCACCCTCTCATCCGACGAGAACATTTCACCATTTCTCGCTCTGCTGGTAAGCGAGCGTTGGAGCCGAGGCGCGAAGAGACCCATATGGAGCTCGGCCTCACTGCCTTCAGCGCGGCATTCTTCCTTATATATATGTTTATCGCCTCACCGCTCGCCCAGTCAGTCAGTGTAGCCAGTAACCAAAGCGCGGTTCACACGAGCAGTTTCCTCTGTGTACTGACTCTTGATTTCCTGGGGGTATATTGGAGAAGAGCTTTGCACGAGGCTTGAGTTTGGAGTAATCAGCATCGCTCGGGTCCCAGAGGCATCTATGCTCTTCTGCCATCTCGCACAGGGATTTTTCTACACTTTTAGGCCCCACCAACTCGTCTGATATTATAAATGACTGTAATTTTGACGTGAGAAGGCCACATGAGTTTCCCAAAACAGGAGCAAGATGACCGTCTTCACGGAACCACAGGAACACGGGTACTTGTTTACAACAAAGGTGCCGGAACTCAGTTTCGGTGCAACTTTGTGCCGCAACATAAGGAAAAATTCCTCGTGTGAACCGCGCTTTAAGAGAACACCGCGGCAGCTTCAGGGTTTGTTTTTTTCCCCGTTGCTGTTACAGAAAGCTTGAGATTGTGCCTCTAAAAGCAGATGGACTCATCATGCTCCCCTCACACACACACACACACACACACACACACACACACACACACACAGTTCATGCAGACTCGGCGTGATGAAACTTGTTAGTAAGTGCTGGTAAGAGTGACACACGTTTGGACAGGGCCAGGGGGCCTCTCTCTCTCTCTCTCTCCTTTTTCCTCCTCCTCCTCCTCCTCCTCCTCCTCCTGCTCCTCCTTCATCCTCCTCCTCCTCCTCCTCCTGCTCCTCCTTCATCCTCCTCCTCCTCTTCTTCGTCCTCCTCCTTTTTTCTTCAACGTGGCTGAAATTTTCTGTCTTTTCATAAAAATTCATGACAACCACTTTGCCTTCCCACCAACGAGACCACTGTCTTTATGAGCTGCGTGTGTGTGTGTGTGTGTGTGTGTGTGTGTACTAAAAATGTCATTATTAATTAATGATGATAGTAATAATGAGTGATTCATGCAAGCAAACAACCGTGAACGGACCAATAAGAGGAAAGAATGAAAATACAATACGAGAAAATCCCAATGAAAGAAAAAACAAAATCCAAACTCAAAATACAAGAAACAAATTATTCTTACAGTGTGTTGGTGATGGGACTCTTAGGGGCGGGTAGGGGAGAGGTGGAGGCTGCAGGGAAGGGGAGGGTTCATTTATTCCTGGGGGGGGGCGTTGATAAGCCTATCCTAATTAGTCCGAAGTGGGTGAAGGCTGTTGGGGGTGGGGGTCCTGCGGGTGGAGGGTGGGGGAGATATGTGTGTGTGTGTGTGTGTGTGTGTGTGTGTGTGTGTAATAATGACAATAAATAACGATAATAACACAAGTGCTGATTAATGATGCCGATAACAATAATGATACAACAAACACCAGCTCAGATTTCTCTCTCTCTCTCTCCGCACCACAAATCACTATTATCGCCACTGTCATTCCTCGCCACGACAACCCAACCCGTGATTAGTGTGTTCAAAGACATTCTATTAACGGGTCGTATTACAGAGAGAGAGACTGGGTCGTAGAGAGAGACAAACAGACAGACAGACAGAAGATACATTGGTAGATAGATAGACAGACATAAGGAGATATGAAGGTGTTAAGAGATTGAAAGCGAGAGAGAGAGAGAGAGAGAGAGAGAGAGAGAGAGAGAGAGAGAGAGAGAGAGAGAGAGAGAGAGAGAGAGAGAGAGAGAGAGAGAGAGAGAGGGGCCTCACGTGTCCTGCCTGACCCAGGAGGGGCCTGAGGGGGAAGGGGATTAGACTTCCTTTGGTGACGGTGGGCGATCCTGTCTGACCTATTCTGCTCCGGCTCTCACTCAGGTTGTTTTGAAATGTCCATTCCCTCACCCAATATCTGATCCACGATTACGGATACCCATTACTTTTTTGTGTTAGTAGACAGCAAATGTTTGTTGATGTATTTCATGCATTACAAAGAATACGAAGAAATTTTAGTAAATTAAGGAAGGCCTGTTGAGTGTCCGCTCTCCAATAGGTTTCACCCAAACCAAATCGGCTTAGCTGCCCATCACCATCAACCAATCACCAGCAACAGAGCGGCTATGCCCTTCCTACATCGCCTGGGGGGAGGGGCTTCTGGGCTCAACTCGAGGAAGTAGAGGGAGAGAAGGAAGGAAAACAGGGTAGGGGAGAGAAAATGAAAAAGGGAGGAGGCGGCGGCGGGGGCGGATACCAGCGGAGACGGAGGAGGCGGCGGGGGGCAGAAACAGGCAGCGAAGAGAAGAGATAGGAAGGGAAGGCAAGGCAGAGAGAGGGACGGAGACGGAGGAGGCGGGGGGCAGAAACAGGCAGCGAAGAGAAGAGATAGGAAGAGATGGCAAGGCAGAGAGAGTGGCGGAGACGGCGGAGGCGGCGGGGGGCAGAAACAGGCAGCGAAGAGAAGAGATAGGAAGAGATGGCAAGGCAGAGAGAGGGGCGGAGACGGAGGAGGCGGCGGGGGGCAGAAACAGGCAGCGAAGAGAAGAGATAGGAAGAGATGGCAAGGCAGAGAGAGGGCGGAGCCGGTGGAGGCGGCGGTGGGCAGAAACAGGCAGCGAAGAGAAGAGATCGGCAGGGACGGCCCGGCAGAGAGAGGGACGGAGACGGAGGAGGCGGCGGGGGGCAGAAACAGGCAGCGAAGAGAAGAGATAGGAAGGGAAGGCAAGGCAGAGAGAGGGACGGAGACGGAGGAGGCGGCGGGGCAGAAACAGGCAGCGAAGAGAAGAGATAGGAAGGGATGGCAAGGCAGAGAGAGGGCGGAGACGGAGGAGGCGGTGGGGGCAGAAACAGGCAGCGAAGAGAAGAGATAGGAAGAGATGGCAAGGCAGAGAGAGGGCGGAGACGGAGGAGGCGGCGGGGCAGAAACAGGCAGCGAAGAGAAGAGATAGGAAGGATGGCAAGGCAGAGAGAGGGCGGAGACGGAGGAGGCGGCGGGGGCAGAAACAGGCAGCGAAGAGAAGAGATAGGAAGGGATGGCAAGGCAGAGAGAGGGCGGAGACGGAGGAGGCGCAGGGGGCAGAAACAGGCAGCGAAGAGAAGAGATAGGAAGGGAAGGCAAGGCAGAGAGAGGGACGGAGACGGAGGAGGCGGCGGGGGGCAGAAACAGGCAGCGAAGAGAAGAGATAGGAAGAGATGGCAAGGCAGAGAGAGGGGCGGAGACGGAGGAGGCGGCGGGGGCAGAAACAGGCAGCGAAGAGAAGAGATAGGAAGGGATGGCAAGGCAGAGAGAGGGCGGAGACGGAGGAGGCGGGGGGGCAGAAACAGGCAGCGAAGAGAAGAGATAGGAAGGGATGGCAAGGCAGAGAGAGGGCGGAGACGGAGGAGGCGGGGGGCAGAAACAGGCAGCGAAGAGAAGAGATAGGAAGGGATGGCAAGGCAGAGAGAGGGCGGAGACGGAGGAGGCGGCGGGGGCAGAAACAGGCAGCGAAGAGAAGAGATAGGGAAGAGAAGGCAAGGCAGAGAGAGGGCGGAGACGGAGGAGGCGGGGGGCAGAAACAGGCAGCGAAGAGAAGAGATAGGAAGGGAAGGCAAGGCAGAGAGAGGCGGAGACGGAGGAGGCGGGGCAGAAACAGGCAGCGAAGAGAAGAGAGGAAGGAAGGCAAGGCAGAGAGAGGGACGGAGACGGAGGAGGCGTGGGGGCGGAGACAGCGGCGAAGAGATCGGCTGGTAAGGCAAGGCAGAAAGAGGGGCGGAGACAGAGTGTTATTGGGCGGGATTAAGGAGGACTCGCCGAGGTAACAAAAGGGGGGGAGGGGGTGCAGGGGGGGCGAGTCTTCTCCAATTAAGGCAACTAACTACAAATGAAGGGAAGGGAAGCTAAGCAGGCAAGGAAAAGGGAAGGGAGGAGAGTAAGAAAAAGAGACCACGAGAAGAATAGGGAACAAAGGAACGAAAGAGAAGAAAGGGGGTAAAGAAACGACAGAAGTTGGTGATGAGAGATATTTCTAAGTAAAGAAGAGCTTGGGACACGGGCGTAAAGACTTTCTCGTACTCACACACATTGAAAGCGATGCAGCAGGGACAGGAGGAAAAGTAAGGAAACGTAGGGTAAGGTAAGGTAAGGAAAGGTAAGGGAAGGGAAGGGAAGGGAAGCTAGGGAAGAGAAGGGAAGGGAAGGGAAGATAAGGTAATGTAAGGTAAGGTAAGGGAAACTAGGGAAGGGGAGCTAACGACGGGGAAGGGAAGGGAAGGGAAGATAACGTAAGGTAAGGTAGGGTAAGTTAAGGGAAAGTTGTGAAGGGAAGCTAGGGAAGGGAAGGAAGGGAGAATCCATAAGCAGTGGGCATTGGTGAGTAAGTTTTGGGGGCAGGTGAGTAAGTTCATGGGCTCAGGTGAGTAAGTTTATGGGCATAAGTGAGTAAATTTTGGGGGCAAGGTGAGTAAGTTTATGGGCATTGGTGAGTAAGTTTTGGGGGCAGGTGAGTAAGTTCATGGGCTCAGGTGAGTAAGTTTATGGGCATTGGTGAGTAAGTTTATGGGCACAAGTGAGTAAGTTATGGATATAGGTGAGTAAGTTTTGGGGGCAAGGTGAGTAAGTTTGTTTGCACAAATGAGTAAGTTATGGGGGAGAGAGAGAGAGAGAGAGAGAGAGAGAGAGAGAGAGAGAGAGAGAGAGAGAGAGAGAGAGAGAGAGAGAGAGAGAGAGAGAGATCTATACAGCAAGGTCTAACAATAGGTACATCCAGCCTGCCTGAAAGGAAGGATGAACATAACCTAACCTTACTCACCTACATACCTATGACAAAATTAATTCTTACTCAAATGTTTTTGGGGAAAATTCATAAGTGGGCAACAATTATATGACTGTCCAGGGATGGGGATTCCAACCCTGGCTGGCAGATTCATAGGTAGGCATGCTAACCACTACACCACGGAACCATAAGAACTAGCCACACTATACCAGGACAAATAATTCTTAGTGTGTGCCCTGGTAAGATTCAAATGTGCAGCCCTGGTAGTGAGTAAGTGTATGGGGATTGGTGAGTAAGTTTATGGGCACAAGTAAGTTATGGGCATTGGTGAGTAAGTTTTGGGGGCAGGTGAGTAATTTCATGGGCTCAGGTGAATAAGTTTATGGGCATTGGTAAGTAAGTTTATGGGCACAAGTAAGTTATGGGCATTGGTGAGTAAGTTTTGGGGGCAAGGTGAGTAAGTTTGTTTGCACAAATGAGTAAGTTATGAGAGAGAGAGAGAGAGAGAGAGAGAGAGAGAGAGAGAGAGAGAGAGAGAGAGAGAGAGAGAGAGAGAGAGAGAGAGAGAGAGAGAGAGATCTATACAGCAAGGTCTAACAATAGGTACATCCAACCCACCTGAAAGGAAGGATGAACATAACCTAACCTTACTCACCTACATACCTATGACAAAATTAATTCTTGCTCAAATGTTTTTGGGGAAAATTCATAAGTGGGCAACAATTAAATGACTGTCCAGGGATGATGATTCCAACCCTGGCTGGCAGATTCAAAGGTAGGCATGCTAACCACTACACTATGGAGCCATAAGAATTAGCCACACTATACCAGGACAAATAATTCTTAGTGTGTGCCCTGGTAAGATTCAAATGTGCAGCCCTGGTAGTGAGTAAGTGTATGGGGATTGGTGAGTAAGTTTATGGGCACAAGTAAGTTATGGGCATTGGTGAGTAAGTTTTGGGGGCAGGTGAGTAATTTCATGGGCTCAGGTGAATAAGTTTATGGGCATTGGTAAGTAAGTTTATGGGCACAAGTAAGTTATGGGCATTGGTGAGTAAGTTTTGGGGGCAGGCGAGTAAGTTCATGGGCTCAGGTGAGTAAGTTTATGGGCATAAGTGAGTAAGTTTTGGGGGCAAGGTGAGTAAGTTTATGGGCATTGGTGAGTAAGTTTTGGGGGCAGGTGAGTAAGTTCATGGGCTCAGGTGAGTAAGTTTATGGGCATTGGTGGTGAGTAAGTTTATGGGAGAGAGAGAGAGAGAGAGAGAGAGAGAGAGAGAGAGAGAGAGAGAGAGAGAGAGAGAGAGAGAGAGAGAGAGAGAGAGAGAGAGAGAGAGAGAGAGAGAGAGAGAGAGAGAGAGATCTATACAGCAAGGTCTAACAATAGGTACATCCAGCCTGCCTGAAAGGAAGGATGAACATAACCTAACCTTACTCACCTACATACCTATGACAAAATTAATTCTTACTCAAATGTTTTTGGGGAAAATTCATAAGTGGGCAACAATTATATGACTGTCCAGGGATGGGGATTCCAACCCTGGCTGGCAGATTCATAGGTAGGCATGCTAACCACTACACCACGGAACCATAAGAACTAGCCACACTATACCAGGACAAATAATTCTTAGTGTGTGCCCTGGTAAGATTCAAATGTGCAGCCCTGGTAGTGAGTAAGTGTATGGGGATTGGTGAGTAAGTTTATGGGCACAAGTAAGTTATGGGCATTGGTGAGTAAGTTTTGGGGGCAGGTGAGTAATTTCATGGGCTCAGGTGAATAAGTTTATGGGCATTGGTAAGTAAGTTTATGGGCACAAGTAAGTTATGGGCATTGGTGAGTAAGTTTTGGGGGCAAGGTGAGTAAGTTTGTTTGCACAAATGAGTAAGTTATGAGAGAGAGAGAGAGAGAGAGAGAGAGAGAGAGAGAGAGAGAGAGAGAGAGAGAGAGAGAGAGAGAGAGAGAGAGAGAGAGAGAGAGAGAGAGAGAGAGAGAGATCTATACAGCAAGGTCTAACAATAGGTACATCCAACCTGCCTGAAAGGAAGGATGAACATAACCTAACCTTACTCACCTACATACCTATGACAAAATTCATTCTTGCTCAAATGTTTTTGGGGAAAATTCATAAGTGGGCAACAATTAAATGACTGTCCAGGGATGATGATTCCAACCCTGGCTGGCAGATTCAAAGGTAGGCATGCTAACCACTACACCATGGAGCCATAAGAATTAGCCACAATATACCAGGACAAATAATTCTTAGTGTGTGCCCTGGTAAGATTCAAATGTGCAGCCCTGGTAGTGAGTAAGTGTATGGTGATTGGTGAGTAAGTTTATGGGCACAAGTAAGTTATGGGCATTGGTGAGTAAGTTTTGGGGGCAGGTGAGTAATTTCATGGGCTCAGGTGAATAAGTTTATGGGCATTGGTAAGTAAGTTTATGGGCACAAGTAAGTTATGGGCATTGGTGAGTAAGTTTTGGGGGCAGGTGAGTAAGTTCATGGGCTCAGGTGAGTAAGTTTATGGGCATAAGTGAGTAAGTTTTGGGGGCAAGGTGAGTAAGTTTATGGGCATTGGTGAGTAAGTTTTGGGGGCAGGTGAGTAAGTTCATGGGCTCAGGTGAGTAAGTTTATGGGCATTGGTGAGTAAGTTTATGGGCACAAGTGAGTAAGTTATGGATATAGGTGAGTAAGTTTTGGGGGCAAGGTGAGTAAGTTTGTTTGCACAAATGAGTAAGTTATGGGAGAGAGAGAGAGAGAGAGAGAGGAGAGAGAGAGAGAGAGAGAGAGAGAGAGAGAGAGAGAGAGAGAGAGAGAGAGAGAGAGAGAGAGAGAGAGAGAGAGAGAGAGAGAGAGAGAGATCTATACAGCAAGGTCTAACAATAGGTACATCCAGCCTGCCTGAAAGGAAGGATGAACATAACCTAACCTTACTCACCTACATACCTATGACAAAATTAATTCTTACTCAAATGTTTTTGGGGAAAATTCATAAGTGGGCAACAATTAAATGACTGTCCAGGGATGGGGATTCCAACCCTGGCTGGCAGATTCATAGGTAGGCATGCTAACCACTACACCACGGAACCATAAGAACTAGCCACACTATACCAGGACAAATAATTCTTAGTGTGTGCCCTGGTAAGATTCAAATGTGCAGCCCTGGTAGTGAGTAAGTGTATGGGGATTGGTGAGTAAGTTTATGGGCACAAGTAAGTTATGGGCATTGGTGAGTAAGTTTTGGGGGCAGGTGAGTAATTTCATGGGCTCAGGTGAATAAGTTTATGGGCATTGGTAAGTAAGTTTATGGGCACAAGTAAGTTATGGGCATTGGTGAGTAAGTTTTGGGGGAAGGTGAGTAAGTTTGTTTGCACAAATGAGTAAGTTAAGGGAGAGAGAGAGAGAGAGAGAGAGAGAGAGAGAGAGATCTATACAGCAAGGTCTAACAATAGGTACATCCAACCCGCCTGAAAGGAAGGATGAACATAACCTAACCTTACTCACCTACATACCTATGACAAAATTAATTCTTGCTCAAATGTTTTTGGGGAAAATTCATAAGTGGGCAACAATTAAATGACTGTCCAGGGATGATGATTCCAACCCTGGCTGGCAGATTCAAAGGTAGGCATGCTAACCACTACACCATGGAGCCATAAGAATTAGCCACACTATACCAGGACAAATAATTCTTAGTGTGTGCCCTGGTAAGATTCAAATGTGCAGCCCTGGTAGTGAGTAAGTGTATGGGGATTGGTGAGTAAGTTTATGGGCACAAGTAAGTTATGGGCATTGGTGAGTAAGTTTTGGGGGCAGGTGAGTAATTTCATGGGCTCAGGTGAATAAGTTTATGGGCATTGGTAAGTAAGTTTATGGGCACAAGTAAGTTATGGGCATTGGTGAGTAAGTTTTGGGGGCAGGTGAGTAAGTTCATGGGCTCAGGTGAGTAAGTTTATGGGCATAAGTGAGTAAGTTTTGGGGGCAAGGTGAGTAAGTTTATGGGCATTGGTGAGTAAGTTTTGGGGGCAGGTGAGTAAGTTCATGGGCTCAGGTGAGTAAGTTTATGGGCATTGGTGAGTAAGTTTATGGGCACAAGTGAGTAAGTTATGGATATAGGTGAGTAAGTTTTGGGGGCAAGGTGAGTAAGTTTGTTTGCACAAATGAGTAAGTTATGGGAGAGAGAGAGAGAGAGAGAGAGAGAGAGAGAGAGAGAGAGAGAGAGAGAGAGAGAGAGAGAGAGAGAGAGATCTATACAGCAAGGTCTAACAATAGGTACATCCAGCCTGCCTGAAAGGAAGGATGAACATAACCTAACCTTACTCACCTACATACCTATGATAAAATTAATTCTTACTCAAATGTTTTTGGGGAAAATTCATAAGTGGGCAACAATTAAATGACTGTCCAGGGATGGGGATTCCAACCCTGGCTGGCAGATTCATAGGTAGGCATGCTAACCACTACACCACGGAACCATAAGAACTAGCCACATTATACCAGGACAAATAATTCTTAGTGTGTGCCCTGGTAAGATTCAAATGTGCAGCCCTGGTAGTGAGTAAGTGTATGGGGATTGGTGAGTAAGTTTATGGGCACAAGTAAGTTATGGGCATTGGTGAGTTAGGTTTGGGGCAGGTGAGTAATTTCATGGGCTCAGGTGAATAAGTTTATGGGCATTGGTAAGTAAGTTTATGGGCACAAGTAAGTTATGGGCATTGGTGAGTAAGTTTTGGGGGCAAGGTGAGTAAGTTTGTTTGCACAAATGAGTAAGCTATGAGAGAGAGAGAGAGAGAGAGAGAGAGAGAGAGAGAGAGAGAGAGAGAGAGAGAGAGAGAGAGAGAGAGAGAGAGAGAGATCTATACAGCAAGGTCTAACAATAGGTACATCCAACCCGCCTGAAAGGAAGGATGAACATAACCTAACCTTACTCACCTACATACCTATGACAAAATTAATTCTTGCTCAAATGTTTTTGGGGAAAATTCATAAGTGGGCAACAATTAAATGACTGTCCAGGGATGGGGATTCCAACCCTGGCTGGCAGATTCAAAGGTAGGCATGCTAACCACTACACCATGGAGCCATAAGAATTAGCCACACTATACCAGGACAAATAATTCTTAGTGTGTGCCCTGGTAAGATTCAAATGTGCAGCCCTGGTAGTGAGTAAGTGTATGGGGATTGGTGAGTAAGTTTATGGGCACAAGTAAGTTATGGGCATTGGTGAGTAAGTTTTGGGGGCAGGTGAGTAATTTCATGGGCTCAGGTGAATAAGTTTATGGGCATTGGTAAGTAAGTTTATGGGCACAAGTAAGTTATGGGCATTGGTGAGTAAGTTTTGGGGGCAAGGTGAGTAAGTTTGTTTGCACAAATGAGTAAGTTATGGGAGAGAGAGAGAGAGAGAGAGAGAGAGAGAGAGAGAGAGATCTATACAGCAAGGTCTAACAATAGGTACATCCAACCCGCCTGAAAGGAAGGATGAACATAACCTAACCTTACTCACCTACATACCTATGACAAAATTAATTCTTGCTCAAATGTTTTTGGGGAAAATTCATACGTGGGCAACAATTAAATGACTGTCCAGGGATGGGGATTCCAACCCTGGCTGGCAGATTCAAAGGTAGGCATGCTAACCACTACACCATGGAGCCATAAGAATTAGCCACACTATACCAGGAGAAATAATTCTTAGTGTGTGCCCTGGTAAGATTCAAATGTGCAGCCCTGGTAGTGAGTAAGTGTATGGTGATTGGTGAGTAAGTTTATGGGCACAAGTAAGTTATGGGCATTGGTGAGTAAGTTTTGGGGGCAGGTGAGTAATTTCATGGGCTCAGGTGAATAAGTTTATGGGCATTGGTAAGTAAGTTTATGGGCACAAGTAAGTTATGGGCATTGGTGAGTAAGTTTTGGGGGCAGGTGAGTAAGTTCATGGGCTCAGGTGAGTAAGTTTATGGGCATTGGTGAGTAAGTTTTGGGGGCAAGGTGAGTAAGTTTATGGGCATTGGTGAGTAAGTTTTGGGGGCAGGTGAGTAAGTTCATGGGCTCAGGTGAGTAAGTTTATGGGCATTGGTGAGTAAGTTTATGGGCACAAGTGAGTAAGTTATGGACATAGGTGAGTAAGTTTTGGGGGCAAGGTGAGTAAGTTTGTTTGCACAAATGGTAAGTTATGTTAGAGAGAGAGAGAGAGAGAGAGAGAGAGAGAGAGAGAGAGAGAGAGAGAGAGAGAGAGAGAGAGAGAGATCTATACAGCAAGGTCTAACAATAGGTACATCCAGCCCACCTGAAAGGAAGGATGAACATAACCTAACCTTACTCACCTACATACCTATGACAAAATTAATTTTTACTCAAATGTTTTTGGGGAAAATTCTTAAGTGGGCAACAATTAAATGACTGTCCAGGGAGGGGGATTCCAACCCTGGCTGGCAGATTCATAGGTAGGCATGCTAACCACTACACCACGGAGCCATAAGAATTCGCCACACTATACCAGGACAAATCATTCTTAGTGTGTGCCCTGGTAAGATTCAAATGTGCAGCCCTGGTAGTGAGTAAGTGTATGGGGATTGGTGAGTAAGTTTATGGGCACAAGTAAGTTATGGGCATTGGTGAGTAAGTTTTGGGGGCAGGTGAGTAATTTCATGGGCTCAGGTGAATAAGTTTATGGGCATTGGTAAGTAAGTTTATGGGCACAAGTAAGTTATGGGCATTGGTGAGTAAGTTTTGGGGGCAGGTGAGTAAGTTCATGGGCTCAGGTGAGTAAGTTTATGGGCATAAGTGAGTAAGTTTTGGGGGCAAGGTGAGTAAGTTTATGGGCATTGGTGAGTAAGTTTTGGGGGCAGGTGAGTAAGTTCATGGGCTCAGGTGAGTAAGTTTATGGGCATTGGTGAGTAAGTTTATGGGCACAAGTGAGTAAGTTATGGATATAGGTGAGTAAGTTTTGGGGGCAAGGTGAGTAAGTTTGTTTGCACAAATGAGTAAGTTATGGGAGAGAGAGAGAGAGAGAGAGAGAGAGAGATCTATACAGCAAGGTCTAACAATAGGTACATCCAGCCTGCCTGAAAGGAAGGATGAACATAACCTAACCTTACTCACCTACATACCTATGATAAAATTAATTCTTACTCAAATGTTTAGCACATGATCAGGCCGTGGTGAACACATATCACGAGTCTAGCACATGATCAGGCCGTGGTGAACACATATCACGAGTCCAGTACATCAGGCCGTGGTGAACACATATCACGAGTCTAGCACATGATCAGGCCGTGGTGAACACATATCACGAGTCTAGCACATGATCAGGCCGTGGTGATTACATATCACGAGTCTAGCACATGATCAGGCCGTGGTGAACACATATCACGAGTCCAGCACATGATCAGGCAGTGGCGATTACATATCACGAGTTTAGCACATGATCAGGCCGTGGTGAACACATATCACGAGTCCAGCACATGATCGGGCCGTGGTGAACACATATCACGAGTCCAGCACATGATCAGGCCGTGGTGAACACATATCACGAGTCCAGCAAATTATCAGGCCGTGGTGAATACATCTCGAGTCCAGCACATGATCAGGCCGTGGTGAACTCATACCACGATTCTAGCACATGATCGGGCCATGGTGAATCCATATCACGAGTCTAGTACATGATCAGGCCTTGGTGAATACATATCATGAGTCTAGCACATGATCAGGCCGTGGTAATTACGACGTTAACCCCCGCCCCTTTTAATTATCAGCACGCAATTTACTGACCCTATTTACCCCTTATTCGCCACCGAACATGACCTAATTACGAATTCCACCTACTCCCATTAGCCCCACCCCATTACCATTAACCCCAGCCCCCATTAATTATCACCACGCAATTTACTCTCCCCGTTTACCCATTATTCGACACCGAACATGACCAAATTACGAATTCCACCTACTCCCATTAGCCACCCCCATTACTATCAACCCCCGCCCCCACTGATTATCACCACGCAATTTACTGACCCCATTAACCCAGTATTTGACACCTCACAAGACCCATTTTCGAGTTTCACGTACTCCCATTAGCCCCCCTCCACTACCATTGGCCCCCGCCCCCTTTAATTATCACCACGCAATTTACTGACCCCATTTACCCATTATTCGACACCGAACATGACCAAATTACGAATTCCACTTACTCCCAATGGCCCCCCTCCCCCATTACCATTAACCCCCGCCCTTTTTAATTATCACCACGCAATTTACTGACCCCATTTACCCATCATTCGACACCGAACATGACCTATTTTCGAGTTTCACTTGCACCCATTAGGCCCCCCTCCATTACCATAAACCCCCGCCTCCTTTAATTATCACCACGCAATTTACTGACCCCATTTACCCATTACTCGACACCGAACATGACCTAATTATGAATTCCACATACTCCCATTAGCACCACCCCAGTACCCTTACCCCCCGACCCCTTTAATTATCACCACGCAATCTACTGACCCCATTAACCCCTTATTTGACACCGAACATGACCTAATTATGAATTCCACCTACTCCCATTAGCCCCCCCCCATTACCATTCACCCCCGCCCCCTCTGATTATCACTACTCAATTTACTGACCCCATTAACCCAGTATTTGATACCTCACATGACCTATTTTCGAGTTTTACCTACTCCCATTAGCCCCCCCCCATTACCATTAACCCCCGCCCCCTTTAATTATCACCACGCAATTTACTGTCCCCATCTACCCATTATTCGACACCGAACATGACCAAATTACGAATTCCACCTACTCCCATTAGCCCCACCACATTCCCATTAACCCCAGCCCACATAAATTATCACCAAGAAATTTACTCTCCCCTTTTACCAATTATTCGACACAGAACAGGACAATATTCCGATTTCCACCTACTCCCATTAGCCCCCTCCATTACTATCAACCCCTGCCCCCTCTGATTATCACCATGCAATTTACTGACCCCATTATTCCAGTATTTGACACCTCACATGATCCATTTCGAGTTTCACGTACTCCATTAGCCCCTCCATTAACATTAGCCCCACCCCTTTAATTATCACCACGCAATTTACTGTCCCCATCTACCAATTATTCGACACCGAACATTAACAAATTACGATTTCCACCTAATCCCAATGAGCCCCCCCCCCATTACCATTAACCCCGCCCTTTAATTATCACCACGCAATTTACTGACCCCATTTACCCATGATTCGACACCGAACATGAACAAATTACGATTTCCATCTACACCCAATGGCACCACCCCCCCCCATTACCATTCACTCCCGCCCCCTCTGATTATCACCACGCAATTTACTGACCCCATTTACCAAGCATTCGACACCTCACATTACCTATTTTCGAGTTTCACCTACTCCCATTAGCCCCCCCCCCAATTACCATTAACCCCCGCCCACTTTAATTATCACCAGGCAATTTACTGACCCCATTTACCCATTAAACGACAACGAACGTCACCTAATTACGAAATCCACCTACTCCATTAGCCCCCCATTACCATCAACCCCCGCCCCCTCTCATTATCACCACGCAATTTACTGACCCCATTATTCCAGTATTTGACACCTCACATGATCCATTTTTGAGTTTCCCCAACACCCATTAGCCCCCCCTCCATTACCGTTAGCCCCCGCCCCCTTTAATTATCACCACGCAATTTACTGACCCCATTTACCCATTATACGACATCGAACATGACCTAATTACGAATTCCACCTACTCCCATTAGCCTTCCACGCCCGTGCACACGTGGGTACATGAGACTAGTGCAGGAAAGATCTATTTTAGCCGTGAAAACGAAAACTATGTTACGGGCTAAGTATCTGCCCCAAGCCCGCCATGAAAAATATATATCCTTATTTTCTCACAAAGGAAGACACTTAAGATTACGCCCGTACGCCCACGTCAGCCTTCCACGTCAGGGGCTTCCACATGCCGGGCAAGCCATCCATCACGGACATCAGATCGTGGTATGGCTTCGTAAACCAGCTCGCCCCCTTCCTCGCCACCGTGCCGATCATGAACGCCTTCCGGGAGTTACTGAAGAAACCAACCGGAAGACACGTGTACTGGGACGACCAGCTTCAGTAGAAATTCCGCCAAGCCCAGGACACTATATGCCAGCTGGCCAAGGACGGTCTGACGACACGATAAACCCGCCCCACCGCTGCCATCACCGACTGGAGCCGAGAGGGCATCGGATTCGTCATCCTCCAGCAGTACTGCAGTTGTGCATCGGCCTCCGCCCCATACTGCTGTAAGGGGGGTGGCACCTGGCCCTGTGCGGCAGCCGGCCCCTCACCACCGCCGAGGCTGGATACGCAGCTGTGGAAGGGAGGCTCTGGCGGTGGCGTGGTGCCTCCAAAAGGCGAGGTTGTTCCTGCTGGGATGCCCAAACCTCACCATCGTGACCGACCCCCTTGTGAAGCTCCTAGGAGACAGCTCTGACGAGCGTTGTCAACCCCAGGCTCTTCAGGCTCAAGGAACACTACAGTTCGATTCCAAATCAAATACCTCCCTGGGAAGAGCAACACCGCCGCCGACTTTCTGTCCCGCTACCCAGCTCTCAGGGCACCCCCGACAACAGCGGACCTCGACTCGGACGAGGATATCATCGGGGCAGTCGCCGCCGCAGTCACAGCCTGCACCGATCGGGAGGGACGCGTGGTGGACGAAGAGGAGGTCAAGCGGAAGGCCGCCGACGACCCGACGTACTAGATGTTAGTCGCCAAGGTCATGGCGGGTGACTGGCACCAGCATAAAGCACAAGAAGTGGCATCCCTGCGTTCCTTCTATGGGGGCGAGGACAGGCTGGCAGTGATGCACGGCGTAGTGACATACATGTTTGACCAGGGTACGTCGCCTCGTCATCCCGAAGCTCTCCGACAGCAGGTAGCAGCAAACCTACACGCCAGCCACCAGGGCCTCGATTCCATGCAGCGGAGGGCGAGGCAGTGTGTATACTGGCCGGGGATTGAGGGTGACCGGCGGCACCACCGCTCCGCATGCACAGAATGCGAAACCCGCGCCCATCGCAGCCCGCAGAAACGCTGGCGATGACGCCGCCCCCTGAGTACCCATTCCAGCAGACGGTGGCCGACATGTTCCAGCACGAAGGACACACGTACATGGCCTACGCCGACAGGCTTGCCGGCTGGCTGGAAATAGCTCACTTCCCACACGGCGCCACGTCCCAGAGAATCAAGACGCAACTGCGGCGATACTTCACCCGCTGGGGGGCCCCGGAGCAAGTATCCACGGATGGCGGCACGAACCTGGCCAGCGACGAGATGATGGAGTTCCTGAAAAAGTGGGGCGTGTTGGTGCGCATGTCCTCTGCCCAATACCCACAATCCAACGGAAGGGCCGAGGTCGCCGTCAAGACAGCCAAGAGGCTCATCGTGCCCAACACTGGCGATGGAGGCAAACTCGACACTGACAGGATGGCGCTGGCTCTGCTACGGTACCTCAACACCCCGCTAAGAGGAGGAGACAGGTCCCCAGCCCAGTTTGCAGCGGGCAGGCAGCTGCGAGATGGAGTACCGACGGCCCGCTGGCAGCTCATGGTTGACGGACAGTGGGGCTGGACGCTCCGCAGGCGAGAGGTGCAGATGGCGGACGACAACAACGCCCGGGAGGCAAGCAGCACACCCAGGAGGCTCCTGCCCCTATCGTCCGGTACGCGTGTGAGGGTCCAAAACCAGTCATCTAACCTGTGGGACCGGACGGGCCTCGTGGTGGAAGCCAGACCCCACAGACAGTATGCTGTCAGACTGGACGGCAGCGGGCGCGTCTCCATAAGGAACAGAAAGCATCTGAGGCCATCCACGACGCCTAACCCCCACGGAGACAGGCCAGAGGTACAACAGAGTGGCTCCGGTCCTCCACGACCTGCGGCCGCCCCGTCTACAGCACTGACGCGTGACCCGTCACCGCAGCTGTGCCGACCGCGGAGGCACACACGGCGGCCTCACTGGCTGGATGACTTTGTATGAACACACACACACACACACACACACCATCCCCCCGTTATGCTCCCACCCAGTCCATAGCATTGTATTCATTTCTAGTAGGAATAATAATTTTCAGATCCATTGTTGGGCACAGATGTATCTTGGAGGGGGGATGTTGGATGTACGAGATGTTTTCCGCCAGCGCCGGCACCCGCGAGGCGAACCTTTGTCAGTTACTCACTCACTCAGTAAACGGGAGCACACACGCCCTGCGTTTCCTTAGCCGGACATCTTACACTCACCAAGAAGCAGCAGAGTCACACCAGCCAGTCAGGGGCAGGAGAGCCTTCTTGAGGAAGTGCCGGGCAGTGCCACCGCTCTGAAAAACCAACATTACAATGAGTGGATGAGCCCAGAACACTGCTGCTGCCCAGACTGACAACACAGTGCAGCCCGGCACACTACATGTGCTGCTATAAGCCACCACAGGAGGAGGAGGAGGAGGAGGAGGACTGGTTCACAGAGCCATGACATTCTTCTTCCAAACAACAAAACTGTTTCCTCAAAAACTTTTCTTACAAATTTCTGGTTCTTATAATTCCAATCTAACACTGACAGGTGTAGCCAGAACACTTTTCTGAGGACAAGGAAAAAAAGCTGCATGTCCCGGCCCCTGACCTGACCTGACCTGACCAAAGAAAAAGCCACCAAAAGCTGTCCACTCACTTCCTTCCTTTCTCTCTTCTTTCCTTCCTCTGGACACTCTGTTGACAGGAAAACAGTTAGGACGCAAAAATACAATAAACTAAGAGTCAACACACACACACACACACACACACGAAGAGGAAGGCTGTGAAAGGCAGGCAGGCACTTGTGGTGCACTACAT
The DNA here is from genome assembly GCF_024679095.1 of Eriocheir sinensis. Classification (NCBI taxonomy): domain Eukaryota; kingdom Metazoa; phylum Arthropoda; class Malacostraca; order Decapoda; family Varunidae; genus Eriocheir; species Eriocheir sinensis. Next base: position 61,602 of record NW_026110641.1, read on the forward strand.
CTACCAACACAGACGTAGTAACAGCACCTGACCCAGTACGAGCACCATAAATAAATAAAGAAGAAGAAAGCGATGTAGAACGCTAGAATTCATCTAATAATAAGAACAATTTGAAGAACACAGCACAGCGAGGCGACTGTGTGAAGAATAAATCATTATCGAAACACACAGGGAGTAAAAAGGGGCGTCTCAGGCCACCACATAGCTCTGCCGGAAACCACCCACTTCACCCAACGACAGCACCACGCTAAAGGACGAGAATCATGTAAACCCAAGCCATGTAGACTACTCATGAATATTCACTCTTATGTACTTATGAGGATGTAACCATATCATAGAGTGCACCCTCAGTGCCTCATGTGTAAAGTCAATGGTTATGACGTAGTAATGACGTATAGTGACGTAGGCAACCGCCCATATAAGGGGGTTCCTGTTGGATGTACAAGATGTTTTCTGCCTGCGCCCGCACCATGAGGCGAACCTCTGTCAGTTATTGACTCACTCAGTAAACGGGAGCACACACGCCCTGCATTTCCTTAGCCAGACATCTTACATGGCACAGTGAACGGAAGTCTGGACCTACTAACTGACCACTCCTCCCCGGCCGTCACCAGCCTCCGCTCCAAAGAAGTGCGAGCTGGAGATGTCGCCAGCCGCCTTTAAGTCACGGAGGAGGTCCATGGAGTGCTGGCTGCTTCTGTGCAGGTGGCCGCCACAGGAGGCAGTGCAACACGTCAGGCTCCAATGCGTCCCTGCCCTGCATTGGGCCCTGGACGCACGCTTCACTATGGACCAGTGGAGCACCCTGACTCCAACCACGGCCTTGGACGCCATCGGCAAGCTCGTCCTTCGGCCATATACCCAGGCAGTGCAGTGGGGAGAGTTCTTCGGAGCGAGGCAAGAGCAAGGGGAGTGTGTCAGTGAGTACATAATTAAGGGCACACAGAAAGCGATAGACTGTGCATTCAAATGCCTACAGTTTAGCAACGATTTGTCGGAGTACTTGTTGCTCAGAAAGCTAATAGGAGGCCTCCATGACATGACACTGAGGCAACAAGTATATCAGGCGTGTGACTCGATCGGCAGTATCGATGCCCTGAGGCCCATGTGTTGGGCCTACGAGGCCGCCCGTCGCGACACCACAGGTGGAGGAGACCCGGGGCGGGAGGCTGCTCGTACGGCTGGCACCGCGCAAAGCGAGGAGACTGAGTGCGAGGAAGAGTAGCTGTAATTTGAACTGAGCTATAAGATTAACAGTATTTATAACTGTTGGTGGAATTGAGGTTTTAAATCCAATAATTGTAATTCAGCTTAAGAGTTGTAAAAAGTAAACTAACTCATGTAAACAATATTCTCATGAGTAAATACACTCATCATATATATAAGGAAAAAAGTGCCCACCACCTCAGACAATTTGGTGGAAGACACTTAAAAATCCCTCCCTGACACCTACCCTGACGGTGGTAAGGGTATACAATATACATATTAGCGACGTTTCACAGGAGGTTTAATACATTATGTTAGTATCTTAATGTAGTGACACGACTTGCCTGATGGGCGAGCCTCGCATAACCCACTTAGCCAGGGGGGTACCTCTTTGGCCGACTGGTAAAGGAGTAGCTCTCCCGTTACGCTGGTCGCGGGTTCGATCCCTGGCGCCGGCAAACCTTTCCTTGTCTGGATTAATTTCTCGTGTGTTTCGTTACACGCGGTTTGTCGTGTGGGAGTGTTGTGAAGAGAAAATTCTGGCATTTCATTAATACTAACTAACAGCTTACAGAATATTGAAAACTTCTGAAAAAAAAACCGAAAAGTTTTATAACAGCCATTGTATTCTGGCAGAGACACAGGTCAGTCAGGTGTCATGTTAGGTCTTGTTCATTAGGTTAGGTTAGAATTAAATAACACTAAAGTTCCTAGCGATCCGATCACACCTCGGACAATGTATTGCATCAGCGGCACAAGTTAGGTTTTATGAGGTAATAATTCTTGCTTTAAACAGAACCAGCTCATGGGTAATGTATATGACAACAATATTGCCCACCTAGCTGTGTGCTGGATAACCATTAACAGTGGTATGCATTTCTTACTAATTTATGCCGGAAGGTCATGACGCAGGGCAGGGCGGGTCATCTCAGGCATGGAAGAGTCGGTCATTTAGGGGTTTCTGGAAACTATAACCTTATAAATAATAACAGGCATCATATATTTATCAGAAATGAACAGTCAGTGTCTCAAAATTGGTATGCAAAGCTAATATGCTACCTAACTCCTACTCCCAAGGTTAGGTTAGAATTGTTTTGAATCTTACAGTACAGGGATGCAAGTCAAGGGTATTTATAACAACACACCCCACATAGCTATGGACTGGAATATCCATTAACAGCAGGCATTTCTTACCAATTTATGCCAGGGGGCGGGCAGGCCAGGAAGGTGGGGCGGGGCGGGGCGGGTCGGGTCATCTCCGGCATGTAGTGGTTTCTGTAAAATACAAGGAATTACCAGACCTAAACCACTATTACACAAGCCCACTACACACCACAAAAAATGTCCACATATGCAAACTAACCGCCCCCCCCCCTCCCAACCCAGCAGGGGGCTTCGTGGTGCAGTGGTTAGCACACTCGGCTCACAAACGAGAGAGCCCGAGTTCAATTCCCACGACAGCCTTCCACGCCCGTGCATACGTGGATACATGAGATTAGTGCAGGAAAGATGTATTTTAGCCGTGAAAAAGAAAAAAATATGTTACGGGCTAGGTTACTGTCCCAGCCCGCCACGAAAAATATATATCCTTATTTTCTCAAAAAGGAAGACACTTAAGATCACGCCCATAAGCCCACGACAGCCTTCCACGCCCGTGCACACGTGGATATATGAGACTAGTGCAGGAAAGATGTATTTTAGTCATGAAAACGAAAAAATATGTTACGGGGTAGGTTACTGTCCCAGCCCGCCATGAAAAATATATATCCTTATTTTCTCAAAAAGGAAGACACTTAAGATCACGCCCGTACACCCACGTCAGCCTTCCACGCCCGTGCACACGTGGATATATGAGAGTAGTGCAGGAAAGATGTATTTTAGCCGTGAAGACGAAAAAATTGTTACGAGGTGAATGTCAAACTGCCCCGCCCCGCCCGCCGAGAACATTTGAGCTTGTTTTCTGCAATATTACATCATCTACGCTAACGCCAGTGTAGGCAAGCCTTTCCCCATCGACAGTGAATGCGTGGGGCGTTGTGGCGACTCTTGCAAACGACAATTAGTGACACAACGTAAGAAAAACTGTCTGTACGGGGCTGGTCCGGCGGCCCCCGATGACGCGGGTGTTAGAATCGCTCCTAACGGGGTAACTAACGCTGGCACACCTGACCTGGCACCTCACACACCTGCCGGCACACCTCTAAATTATGTTGTAATAGTCCACGCCCCCCAGTGGCCAGTATTTGGGCCACATTACCTCATATTGCACGAGGCAACTCGAAGCCGTTCGTCCATAATCAAGCAAACGTTCGTGTTTTTTCCAAGTCAATGAAAAAAATGCATAAACGTCCCTTATTTCTAAACGTACACCAATTCTGGTGACACCACTGGAATACAACAGAATAGACAACAGAATACATTAAAATACAACAGAATACAACAAAAAACAACGGAATAGAACAGAATACATTAAAATACAACAGAATACAACAGAATAGAACAGAAAACAACAGGAAACAACAGAAAAAAACAACAGAAAACAACAGAAAAACAACAAGAAACAACAGGAAACAACAGAAAAACAACAGGAAACAAAAGAAAAACAACAGGAAACAACAGAAAAAAAGAAAAGAACAAAAAACAGAAAAACAACAGAAAACATTAGAAAACAACAGAAAAATAATGGAAAACAGAAAAACAACAGAAAGCAAAAGAAAAACAACAGAAAACAACAAAAAAACAACCAAAAACAACAGAAAAACAACAGAAAATAACAGAAAAACAACAGAAAAAAAAACAAAAACAGAAAGCAGAAGAAAAACAACCGAAAACAACAGAAAAACAGCAGAAAACAACAGAAGAGAACAGAAAAATAACAGAAAACAACAGAAAAACAACCGAAAAACAAAAGAAAACAAAAAACAACAGAAAAAACAAACATAAAACAATAGAAAACAGAAAACAACAGAAAAAACAGGAAACAACAGAAAAACTACAAAAAACAACAGAAAAATAACAGAAAACAACAGAAAACAGAAAAACAAGAAAACAACAGAAAACAAAAAAAACAACAGAAAACAAAAGAAAAACTACAAAAAACAACAGAAAACAAAAAACAACAACAGCAAACAACAGGAAAACAACGTAAAACAACAGAAAAACAAAAAACAGAAAATTACAAAAAAACAACAGAAAACAGCAGAAAAACAATGGAAAACAACAAAAACAACAGAAAATGACAGGAAAATAAAATAAAATGACCTTATTACAAATTCTACCTACTCCCATTAGCTATTAATCCCCGCCCCCCCTTTATTTATCACCACGCAATTTACTGTCCCCATTTACCCCTTATTCGACACCGAACATGACCTAATTACGAATTTCACCTACTCCCATTAGCCCCCCCCCATTGCCATCAACCCCTGCCCCCTCTGATTATCACCACGCAATTTACTGACCCCATTTACCCAGTATTTGACACCTTACATGACCTATTTTCGAGTTTTACCTACTCCTATTGGCCCCCTCCATTACCATTCACCCCCGCCCCCTCTGATTATCACTACTCAATTTACTGACCCCATTAACCCAGTATTTGACACCTCACATGACCTATTTTCGAGTTTTACCTACTCCCATTAGCCCCCGCCCCCTTTAATTATCACCACGCAATTTACTGTCCCCATTTACCCATTATTCGACACCGAACATGACCAAATTACGAATTCCACCTACTCCCATTAGCCCCACCCCATTACCATTAACCCCAGCCCTCATTAATTATCACCACGCAATTTACTTTCCCCGTTTACCCATTATTCGACACCGAACATGAACAAATTATGAATTCCACCTACACCCAATGGCACCCCCCCCCCCATTACCATTCACCCCCGCCCCCTCTGATTATCACCACGCAATTTACTGACCCCATTTACCCAGTATTTGACACCTCACATGACCTATTTTCGAGTTTTACCTACTCCCATTAGCCCCCCCCATTACCATTAACCCCCGCCCCCTTTAATTATCACCACGCAATTTACTGTCCCCATTTACCCATTATTCGACACCGAACATGACCAAATTACGAATTCCACCTACTCCCATTAGCCCCACCCCATTACCATTAACCCCAGCCCTCATTAATTATCACCACGCAATTTACTTTCCCCGTTTACCCATTATTCGACACCGAACATGAACAAATTATGAATTCCACCTACACCCAATGGCACCCCCCCCCCCCCATTACCATTCACCCCCGCCCCTCTGATTATCACCACGCAATTTACTGACCCCATTTACCCAGTATTTAACACCTCACATGACCTATTTTCGAGTTTCACCTACTCCCATTAGCCCCCCCCCCCAATTACCATTAACCCCCGCCCCCTTTAATTATCACCACGCAATTTACTGACCCCATTTACCCATTATTCGACACCGAACATCACCTAATTACGAAATCCACCTACTCCCATTAGCCCCCCCCCCCCCATTACCATCAACCCCCGCCCCCTCTCATTATCACCACGCAATTTACTGACCCCATTATTCCAGTATTTGACACCTCACATGATCCATTTTCGAGTTTCACCAACACCCATTAGCCCCCCCTCCATTACCGTTAGCCCCCGCCCCCTTTAATTATCACCACGCAATTTACTGACCCTATTTACCCATTCTTCAACATCGAACATGACCTAATTACGAATTCCACCTACTCCCATTAGCCTTCCACGCCCGTGCACTAATGGGTACATGAGACTAGTGCAGGAAAGATCTATTTTTGCCGTGTAAACGATAACTATGTTCCGGGCTAAGTATCTGCCCCAAGCCAGCCTTGTAAAATATATATCCTTATTTTCTCACAGAGGAAGACACTTAAGATCACGCCCGTCAGCCTTCACGTCAGGGGCTTCCACATGCCGGGCAAGCCATCCATCGCGGACATCAGATCGTGGTATGGCTTCGTAAACCACCAGCTCGCCTTCCTCGCCACCGCGCCGATCATGAACGCCTTCCGGGAGTTCCTGAAGAAACCAACCGGAAGACACGTGTACTGGGACGACCAGCTTCAGTAGAAATTCCGCCAAGCCCAGGACACTATATGCCAGCTGGCCAGGACGGTCTGACGTATTACGATAAAACCGCCCCGCTGCCATCACCGACTGGAGCCGAGAGGGCATCGGTTCGTCATCCTCCAGCAGTACTGCAGTTGTGCATCGGCCTCCGCCCCATACTGCTGTAAGGCGGGTGGCACCTGGCCCTGTGCGGCAGCCGGCACCTCACCACCGCCGAGGCTGGATACGCAGCTGTGGAAGGAGGCTCTGGCGGTGGCGTGGTACCTCAAAGGCGAGGTTGTTCCTGCTGGGATGCCCAAACCTCACCATCGTGACCGACCACCGCCCCTTGTGAAGCTCCTAGGAGACAGCTCTGACGAGCGTTGTCAACCCCAGGCTCTTCAGGCTCAAGGAACGAACACTACAGTTCCGATTCCAAATCAAATACCTCCCTGGGAAGAGCAACACCGCCGCCGACTTTCTGTCCCGCTACCCAGCTCTCAGGGCACCCCCGACAACAGCGGACCTCGACTCGGACGAGGATATCATCGGGGCAGTCGCCGCCGCAGTCGTAGCCTGCACCGATCGGGAGGGACGCGTGGTGGACGAAGAGGAGGTCAAGCGGAAGGCCGCCGACGACCCGACGTACCAGATGTTAGTCGCCAAGGTCATGGTGGGTGACTGGCACCAGCATAAAGCACAAGAAGTGGCATCCCTGCGTCCCTTCTATGGGGTGAGGGACAGGCTGGCAGTGATGCACGACGTAGTGACATACATGTTTGACCAGGGGTACGTGCGCCTCATCATCCCAGAAGCTCTCCGACAGCAGGTAGCAGCAAACCGACACGCCAGCCACCAGGGCCTCGGTTCCATGCTGCGGAGGGCGAGGCAGTGTATACTGGCCGGGGATTGAGGGGGACCTGCGGCACCACCGCTCCGCATGCACAGAATGCGAAACACGCGCCCCATCGCAGCCCGCAGAAACGCTGCCGATGACGCCGCCCCCTGAGTACCCGTTCCAGCAGACGGTGGCCGACATGTTCCAGCACGAAGGACACATGTACATGGCCTACGCTGACAGGCTTGCCAGCTGGCTGGAAATAGCTCACTTCCCACACGGGAGCACACACGCCCTGCGTTTCCTTAGCCGGACATCTTACACTCACCAAGAAGCAGCAGACTGTCACACCAGCCAGTCAGGGGCAGGAGAGCCTTCTTGAGGAAGTGCCGGGCAGTGCCACCGCTCTGAAAAACCAACATTAAAATGAGTGGATGAGCCCAGAACACTGCTGCTGCCCAGACTGACAACACAGTGCAGCCCGGCACACTACACGTGCTGCTATAAGCCACCTCAGGAGGAGGAGGAGGAGGAGGAGGACTGGTTCACAGAGTCATCACATTCTTCTTCCAAACAACAAAACTGTTTCCTCAAAAACTTTTCTTACAAATTTCTGGTTCTTATAATTCCAATCTAACACTGACAGGTGTGGCCAGAACACTATTCTGACGACAAGGAAAAAAAGCTGCATGTCCCGGCCACTGACGTGACCTGACCTGACCTTAGAAAAAGCAACCTAATGCTGTCCTCTCACTTCCTTCCTTTCTCTCTTCTTTCCTTCCTCTGGACACTCTGTTGACAGGAAAACAGTTAGGAAGAAAAAATAAAAGAAAATAAGAGTCAACACAACACACACACACACACACACACACACACACACACACACACACGAAGAGGAAGGCTGTGAAAGGCAGGCAGGCACTTGTGGTGCCCCGCAATCACTACATCTACCAACACAGATGCAGTAACACCTCCTGACCCAGTACGAGCACCACAAATAAACAAAGAAGAAGAAAGCGATGATGAACGGGAGAATTCATCTAATAACAAGAACAATTTGAAGAACACAGCACAGCGAGGCGACAGTGTGAAGAACAAACCATTATGGAAACACACAGGAAGTAAAAAGGGGCGTCTCAGGCCACCACATAGCTCTGCCGGAAACCACCCACTTCACCCAACGACAGCACCACGCTAAAGGACGAGAATCATGTAAACCCAAGCCATGTAGAATACTCAGGAATATTCACTCTTATGTACTTATGAGGATGTGACCATATCATAGAGTGCACCCTCAGTGCCTTATGTGTAAAGTCAATGGTTATGACGCAGTAACGACGTACAGTGACGTAGGCAACCGCCCATATAAGGGGGTTCCTGTTGGATGTACGAGATGTTTTCTGCCTGCGCCCGCACCGGCGAGGAGAACCTCTGTCAGTTGTTGACTCACTCAGTAAACGGGAGCACACACGCCCTGCATTTCCTTAGCCAGACATCTTACATGGCACAGTGAACAGAAGTCTGGACCTACTAACTGACCACTCCTCCCCGGCCGTCACCAGCCTCCGCTCCAGAGAAGTGCGAGCTGGAGATGTCGCCAGCTGCCTTTAAGTCACGGAGGAGGTCCATGGAGTGCTGGCTGCCACAGGAGGCAGTGCAACACATCAGGCTCCAATGCGTCCCTGCCCTGCAGTGGGCCCTGGACGCACGCTTCACTATGGACCAGTGGAGCACCCTGACTCTACCCACGGCCTTGGACGCCATCGGCAAGCTCGTCCTTCGGCCATATACACAGGCAGTGCAGTGGGCAGAGTTCTTTGGAGCGAGGCAGGAGCAGGAGTGTGTCAGTGAGTACATAACCAAGTGCACACAGAAAGCGACAGACTGTGCCTTTAAGTGCCAACAGCGTAGCACAGATTTGTCGGAGTACTTGTCGCTTAGAAAGTTAATGGGAGTCCTCCGTGACGTGACACTGAGGCAACAAGTGTACCAGGCGTGTGACTCAATCGGCAGTGTCGACACCCTGAGGGCCATGTGTTGTGCTCACGAGGCCGCCCGTCGCGAAGCCACAGGTGGTGGAGGCCCGGGGCGGGAGGCTGCTCGTGCACCGCGCAAAGCGAGGAGACCGAGTGCGAGGAAGAGTAGCTGTAATTTGAACTGAGCTATAAGATTAACAGTATTTATAACTGTTGGTGGAATTGAGGTTTTAAATCTAATAATTGTAATTCAGCTTAAGAGTTGTAAAAAGTAAACTAACTCATGTAAACAATATTCTCATGAGTAAATACACTCATCATATATATAAGGAAAAAAGTGCCCACCACCTCAGTCAATTTGCTGGAAGACACTTAAAAATCCCTCCCTGACACTTACCCTGACGGTGGTATACAATATACATATTAGCGACGTTTCACAAGAGGTTTAATACATTATGTTAGTATCTTAATACTAACTAACAGCTTACGGAATATTGAAAACTTCTGAAAAAAATGTGAAAAGTTTTATAACAGCCATTGTATTCTGGCAGAGACACAGGTCAGTCAGGTGTCATGTTAGGTCTTGTTCATTAGGTTAGGTTAGAATTAAATAACACTAAACTTCCTAGCGATCCGATCACACCTTGGACAATGTATTGCATCAGCGGCACACGTTAGGTTTTATGAGGTAATAATTCTTGCTTTAAACAGAACCAGCTCATGGGTAATATATATGACAACAATATTGCCCACCTAGCTGTGTGCTGGATAACCATTAACAGTACTACTCATTATTTACCAACTGATGCCGGGGCAGGTCGTGACGTGCAGGGCGGGGCGTCAGGGAGTGGACCTCCAGCATTAAAAAGTCATCCATTCAGCGCACGGTTTCTGTAAAATAGCAGCATCCCCATAATAAAGAGCATCATAGACTGACCAAAGCAGGAATAAGTATTTCTATGTTCTTATGTAATGAAGTCATTTTCCCCCACAGCTTAGGTTACCAGTAGTGTAAGTTAAGGGTAGTAATTTCCTCTTATTTCTCTCTTTACTGTAAAATTTCCATGGCCCTTTCTTCCTTAAAGGTACATGAGAGAGAGAGAGACTGCGAGCTCCGGGGTGAAGAAAGGGAAGAGCCCGCGTGGAAAAGTACCCCCCTTGTGACATAAACACGTCTGCTGGCTTGTCAAAACCAGGTTGGATGTGCTAGAAATGTTGTAATTACCACCACACCCCGCCCTAAACGCACACCCACGAAAGAGCTTGTGGTGATGATAAGCGAGGGTTGTTTTGGTAGGTGACAGCCCTGTGTGACCTGCTGTAGCCTTGGTCAGGTCAGCCTTGATGTGAGATTAACTTTAATTAACAAGAGTACTACATCACAGCAGTGCGAATATTCCCGAAGCCTCTGTACAGGGTCCTAGGGTCACATGGGTGTTATTCTATACATTTGCCGTCCCCGGCACAAATGGCTGGCATCACACTGATTCTGGCACCACACGAATCTATGCCACTGTGAACACTGCCTGGTAACATAACACTGTCTGTGGCACTGCATATTAAACACCCTGGCTGAGCCCACATCACAGGAGGGGGGTCACACCAGGTAGGTGGTTAACAAGACACTGTAACACTGGGTAACTAATCTGTCTTGCATCACGTAACACCTGCTGAACATGGAGCTGTCGGTGGCACTGTTAACACTGCATAACACCTGAGAGCCCACGTCACAGCCCGTCACCTTAACACAGTGACGTAACAGCCCTATCATGTGTCCAGGTAACAGAATACTACTAATGTCACAACGTGTAACACTCTCTGGGATCACGTAACACATTTAAACACTGCTGCTGCCACGTCACACACTCGTCCGTCACATGACGTAACTCTGTACTATGAAGGGGAGAAAACACTCACGGGAAAGCGATTAATCTTTTTTTTTCACCTTTTAGAAGCAGAGCAGCAGCAGGGCCTGAAACCTCATCAACGGTAACATGATTTTGGGGGCGGTTGATGCTTGAGGTCAATGAGTCACATATTTGACAAGGCTTTCGTAGGCGTTGTGGGGGACATTTCCAGAGGTAGTTAATGACCCTGGGTATAGTTTGACCCTTCCTCTGTACCATGAACGTTAAAAGACACTCACGGGAACACGATTCATCTCCTTTGTGACCTCTTAAGAACAGCTGATACGGCGCGGGGTCAAAACTCGTCACCTATAAACACGTATTTGACAAGGCTTCCGTAGGCGTTGTAAGCATTTTCAGGGGTATTTAATGACCCTGGTGGTAGTTTGACCCTTCCTCTGTACCATGAACGTAAAAATACACTGTCTTACCGCCAAAAACACTGCAAACACCTCTCAAAACACGTCGTGAAGGAGGAACTGCGTGGACGATCAGCTGTGTTATGATTTTTTACCGCGCACCGATGCTAGATTATCGTACTCAGAGCCGCGCATTTACCGGCTTCTGACCCATACCTGATGCCAAGAAGCCCTAATAATTAACCCTTTAAACAATAACCATATGTGAAGGCGGTTATTTGGGTGATAAAAGCAGTGTGGGGCTCAGAAATCGCCAGGTGTCCCGCACTGGACTCTCGTACTTGAGGTGAAAGTGTTATACTTTGGGTCCCTAGAAAAATAAAAAAAAATAAAATAAAAAGCGGCCATGTCCTGCAAAAGGCGACTTAACGGGAAGGAAACGAGACGAGGAATCCATTTCTGGCCTCGGCATAACGATACACTAAATATTAAGGGAAATATCGGCCCGGAAAGCTAGCGTGAAATTCTCAAAAAAACATGAAAATCAACTATATTTATGTTATTTGAAGCTATTTTCATGCAAACGGCGACTCATCTTGGGTAAAATAAGACGAGGAATCCATTTCTGGCCTCGGCATAACGCTGCACTCAATATTAAGGGAGATATCGCCCCGGAAATCTCGTGTGAAATTCCCCCCACCCAAAAATATGAAAATTAGGTATATTTATATTATTTTCATGTAAACGGTGACTTTTTTTTGTATTTTGTTGTATTTCATAGTATTTTGTTGTATTTCATTGTATTTTTGTTGTATTTCATTGTCTTTCATTGTATTTTGTTGTATTTTGTTGTATTTTGTTGTATTTCATTGTATTTTGTTGTATTTCATTGTATTTCATTGTATTTAATTGTATTTTCTTGTAATTTATTGTATTTTGTTGTATTTCATTGTATTTTGTTGTATTTTGTTGTATTTCATTGTATTTTGTAGTATTTCATTGTATTTCATTGTATTTTGTTGTATTTCATTGTATTTTTTTGTATTTCATTGTATTTCATTTTATTTTGTTGTATTTTGTTGTATTTTGTTGTATTTCATTGTATTTCGTTGTATTTCATTGTATTTCATTGTATTTTGTTGTATTTTGTTGTATTTCATTGTATTTCATTGTATTGTGTTGTATTTTGTTGTATTTCATTGTGTTTCATTGTATTGTGTTGTATTTTGTTGTATTTCATTGTGTTTCATTGTATTGTGTTGTATTTTGTTGTATTTCATTGTATTTTCTTGTATTTCATTGTATTTCATTGTATTTTGTATTTCATTGCATTTGTTGTATTTCATTGTAGTTTGGTGTATTTCATTGTATTTCATTGTAGTTTCATGTATTTCATTGTATTTTTTTGTATTTTGTTGTATTTCATTGTATTTTGTTGTATTTTATTGTATTTCATTGTATTTTGTTGTATTTTGTTGTATTTCATTGTATTTCACTGTATTTTGTTGTATTCCATTGTATTTTGTTGTATTTTATTGTATTACATTGTATTTTGTTGTATTCTCTTGTGTTTCATTGTATTTTGTTGTATTTCGTTGTATTTCATTGTAATTCATTGTATTTTGTTGTATTTCATTGTATTTTGTTGTATTTAATTGTATTTTGTTGTATTTCATTGTAATTCATTGTATTTTGTTATATTCAATTGTAGTTATTTGTATTTTGTTGTATTTAATTGTATTTAGTTGTATTTCATTGTATTTTGTTGTATTTCATTGTATTTTGTTGTATTTCATTGTATTTTGTTGTATTTTGTTGTATTTTGTTGTATTTCATTGTATTTTCTTGTATTTCATTGTATTTTGTTGTATTTCATTGTATTTCATTGTATTTTGTTGTATTTCATTGTATTTCATTGTATTTTGTTGTATTTCATTGTGTTTTGTTGTATTTCATTGTATTTTGTTGTATTTCATTGTATTTTGTTGTATTTCATTATATTTTGTTGTATTTCATTGTATTTTGTTGTATTTCATTGTATTTCATTGTATTTTCTTGTATTTTATTTTGTTTTGTTGTATTTCATTATATTTCATTGTATTTTGTTGTATTTCATTGTATTTCATTGTATTTTGTTGTATTTCATTGTATTTCGTTGTATTTCATTGTATTTCATTGTATTTTGTTGTATTTTGTTGTATTTCATTGTATTTCATTGTATTTTGTTGTATTTCATTGTATTTTGTTGTATTTCATTGTATTTTGTTGTATTTTATGGTATTCTGTTGTATTTTGTCTTTTTCTGTTGTATTTTAATGTATTCTGTTGTATTCTGTTGTATTTTAATGTATTATGTTGTCCTCTGTTGTATTTTACTGTATTCAGTTGTATTCTGTTGTATTTTAATGTTTTCTGTTGTATTCTGTTGTATTTTAATGTATTCTGTTGTATTCTGTTGTATTTTAATGTATTATGTTATTAACCTACATTAGCCTATTAACAACATCAACCTTTCTATCGTAGCCTATTAACACCATCAAACTATCTATCGTAGCCTATTAACACAATGAACCCTTCTATCGTAGCCTGTTAAGACCATGTAAATTTCTACATTAGCCTATTGACAACATCAATCTTTCTACATTAGCCTATTGACAACATGAGCCTTTCTTGCATAGCATATTAACACCATGAACCTTTCAATCATTGTATTCTGTTGTATTTTGTTGTATTTATTAGTATTTCATTGGCTTTCACTGTATTCTGTCGCATTCTATTGTATTCTGCTGTATTTCATTCTATTCTGTTATATTTCATTGTATTCTATTGTATTTTATTGTATTCTGTTGTATTTTATTGTATTCTCCTGTATTTCACTGCATACTGTTGTATTTTATTGTTTTACGTTGTATTTCATTGTATTCTGTTGTATTCTGTTGTATTTTATGGAATTCTGTTGTATTTTAATGTATTCCGTTGCATTCTGTTGTATTTTAATTTATTCTGTTGTCTTCTATTGTATTCTGTTCTATTTTCATGTATTATGTTGTCTTCTGTATTATTCTGTTGTATTTTATTGTATTCTGTTGTATTCTGTTGTATTTTAATTTATTCTATTGTATTCTGTTGTATTCTGTTATATTTTAATGTATTATGTTGTCTTCTGTTGTATTCTGTTGTATTTTATTATATTCTGTTGTATTCTGTTGTATTTTAATGTATTCTGTTGAATTATGTTGTATTTTAGTGTATTATGTTATATAATAATGTAATCTGTTGTATTTTAATGTATTCTGTTGTATTCTGTTGTATTCTCTTGTATTCTATTGTATTCTGTTGTATTCTGTTATATTTTAATGTATTATGTTGTCTTCTGTTGTTTTCTGTTGTATTTTATTGTATTCTCTTGTATTCTGTTGTATTTTAATGTATTCTGTTGTTTTCTGTTGTATTATAGTGTATTCTGTTGTATTCTGTTGTATTTTACTATATTCTGTAGTATTCTATTATATTTTAATGTATTCTCTTGTTGTATTTTGTTGTATTCTGTTGTATTTTAATGTATTCTGATGTATTCTGTTTTATTTTATTGTATTCTCTTGTATTTTAATGTATTCTGTTGTTGTATTCTGTTGTATTCTCTTATATTTTATTTTATTCTGTTGTATTTTAATGTATTCTGTTGTATTCTGTTGCATTTTAATTTATTCTGTTGCATTCTGTTGTATTTTAATGTATTCTGTTGTATTCTGTTGCATTCGTTTGTATTCGGTTGTATTTTAATGTATTCTGATTTATTCTGTTGTATTCTGGTGCATTCTGTTGTATTTTATTATATTCTGTTGTATTTTAATGTATTCTGTTGTATTCTGTTATATTTTAATGTATTCTATATTATTTTATTGTATTCTGTTGTATTTTAATGTATTATGTTATTACCTTACAGTAGCCTATTAACAACATCAACCTTTCTATCGTAGCCTTTTAACACCATCAAACTATCTATCGTAGCCTATTAACACAATGAACCTTTCTACATTAGCCTATTAACACCATTAAAACTTTCTACATTAGCCTATTAACAACATCAACCTTTCTACATTAGCATATTAACAACATGAGCCTTTCTAGCATAGCCTATTAACACCATCAACCTTTCAATCATTGTATTCTGTTGTATTTTGTTGTATTTATTAGTATTTCATGGTATTTTGTTGGATTTCATTGTATTCTGTTGCATTTTATTCTATTCTGTTGTAGTGCAATCTATTCTGTTATATTTCATTGTATTCTTTTTTATTTTATTGTATTCTGTTGTATTTTATTGTATTCTCCTGTATTTCACTGCATTCTGTTGTATTTTATTGTTTTACGTTGTATTTCATTGTATTCTGCTGTATTTCATTGTATTCTGTTGTATTTGCTGTATTTTATGGTATTCTGTTGTATTTTAATGTGTTCTGCTGTATTCTGTTGTATTTTAATGTATTCTCTTGTATTCTGTTGTATTCTGTTGTATTTTAATGTATAATGTCTTCTGTTGTATTCTGTTGTATTTTATTGTAGTGTGTTGTATTCTGTTCTATTTTAATATATTCTGTTCAATTATGTTGTATTTTAGTGTATTCTGTTGTATTTTAATGTAATCTCTTGTATTCTCTTGTATTTTAATGTATTCTGTTGTATTCTGTTGTATTATCTTGTATTTTATTGTATTCTCTTGTATTATGTTGTATTTTAATGGATTCTGATGTATTCTGTTGTTTTCTCTTGTATTTTATTGTATTCTCTTGTATTATGTTGTATTTTATTGTATTCTCTTGTATTCTGTTGTATTTTAATGTATTCTGTTGTTTTCTGTTGTATTTTAATGTATTCTGTTGTATTCTATTGTATTTTACTGTATTCTGTTGTATTCTATTGTATTTTAATGTATTCTGTTGTATTTTAATATATTCTGTTGTATTTAAATGTATTCTGTTGCATTCTGTTTTATTTTATTGTATTCTGTTGTATTCTGTTGTATTTTAATGTATTTTCTTGTTGTATTCTGTTGTATTCTGCTGTATTTTATTGTATTCGGTTGTATTTTAATGTATTCTCTTGTATTCTGTTGTATCTTAATGTATTCTGTTGTATTTTAATTTATTGTGTTGTATTCTGTTGTGTTCGGTTTTATTCGGTTGTATTTTAATGTATTCTCATGTATTCTTTTGTATTCTGTTGTATTCTGTTGTATTTTATTGTATTCGGTTGTATTTTAATGTATTCTGTTGCATTCTGTTGTATTTTAATGTATTCTCTTGTATTTTAATGTATCATGTTATTACACTACATTAGCCTATTAACAACATCGATCTTTCTATCGTAGCCTATTAAAACCATAAAACTGTCTGTCGTAGCCTATTAACACAATGAACCTTTCTACATTAGCCTATTAACACCATGAAACTTTCTACATTAGCCTATTATCAACATCAACCTTCCTACATTAGCATATTAACAACATGAGCCTTTCTAGCATAGCCTATTAACACCATCAACCTTTCAATCATTGTATTCTGTTGTATTTTGTTGTATTTATTAGTATTTCATGGTATTTTGTTGGATTTCATTGTATTCTGTTGCATTTTATTCTATTCTGTTGTATTGCATTCTATTCTGTTATATTTCATTGTATTCTTATTTATTTTATTGTATTCTGTTGTATTTTATTGTATTATCCTGTAGATCACTAGATTCTGTTGTATTTTATTATTTTACGTTGTATTTCATTGTATTCTTCTATATTTCATTGTATTCTGTTGTATTCTGCTGTATTTTATGGTATTCTGTTGCATTTTAATGTGTTCTGTTGTATTCTGTTGTATTTTAATGTATTCTCTTGTATTATGTTGAATTCCATTGTATTTTAATGTATTATGTTGTCTTCTGTTGTCTTCTGTTGTATTTTATTGTAGTCTGTTGTATTCTGTTCTATTTTAATATATTCTGTTCAATTATGTTGTATTTTAGTGTATTCTGTTGTATTTTATTGTAATCTCTTGTATTCTGTTGTATTTTAATGTATTCTGTTGCATTCTGTTGTATTCTCTTGTATTTTATTGTATTCTCTTGTGTTATGTTGTATTTTAATGTATTTTGTTGTATTCTCTTGTATTTTAATGTATTATGTTATTACACTACATTAGCCTATTAACAACATCGATCTTTCTATCGTAGCCTATTAAAACCATCAAACTATCTATCGTAGCCTATTAACACAATGAACCTTTCTACATTAGCCTATTAACACCATGAAACTTTCTACATTAGCCTATTAACAACATCAACCTTTCTACATTAGCATATTAACAACATGAGCCTTTCTAGCATAGCCTATTATCACCATCAACCTTTCAATCATTGTATTCTGTTGTATTTATTAGTATTTCATGGTATGTTGTTGGATTTCATTGTATTCTGTTGCATTTTATTCTATTCTGTTGTATTGCATTCTATTCTGTTATATTTCATTGTATTCTTTTGTTTTATTGCATTCTGTTGTATTTTATTGTATTCTCCTGTATTTCACTGCATTCTGTTGTATTTTATTATTTTACGTTGTATTTCATTGTATTCTTCTATATTTCATTGTATTCTGTTGTATTCTGCTGTATTTTATGGTATTCTGTTGCATTTTAATGTGTTCTGTTGTATTCTGTTGTATTTTAATGTATTCTCTTGTATTCTGATGTATTTTAATGTATTATGTTGTCTTCTGTTATATTCTGTTGTATTTTATTGTCGTGTGTTGTATTCTGTTCTATTTTAATATATTCTGTTCAATTATGTTGCATTTTAGTGTATTCTGTTGTATTTTAATGTAATCTCTTGTATTCTGTTGTATTTTAATGTATTCTGTTGTATTCTGTTGTATTCTGTTGTATTCTCTTGTATTATATTTGTATTTTAATATTCTGATGTATTCTGTTGTATTCTCTAGTATTTTATTGAATTATGTTGTATTACATTAGTATTTTAACATCGATCTTTCTATCGTAGCCTATTAAAACCATCAAACTATCTATCATTAACACAATGAACATTTCACATTAGCCTATTAACACCATGAAACTTTCTACATTAGCCTTAACTATCAACCTTTCTACATTAGCATATTAACAACATGAGCCTTTCTAGCATAGCCTATTAACAACATCAACCTTTCAATCATTGTATTCTGTTGTATTTACTAATATTTCATGGTATTTTGTTGGATTTCATTGTATTCTGCTGCATTTTATTCTATTCTGTTGTATTGCATTCTATTCTGTTATATTTCATTGTATTTTTTATTTTATTGTATTCTGTTGTATTTATTGTATTCTCCTGTATTTAGCTGCATTATTTTGTATTTTATAGTTTTACGTTGTATTTAATTGTATTCTGTTGTATTTAATTGTATTCTGTTGTATTTTATGGTATTCTGTCGTATTTAATTGTATTCTCTTGTATTTCATTGTATTCTGTTGTATTTCTTTCTATTCTGTTGTATTTTATTGTATTTCTCATTGTATTCTGTTGTATTTCATTTGCTGTTGTATTCCATTGTATTTTCTTCTATACTATTATATTCCGTTGTATTTCTTGTATTTTATTGCATTCTGTTGTATTTCATTGTATTCTGTTCTATTTCGTAATGTATCATGTTAAACTTTTCTACATTAGCCTATTACCAGCATCTATCTTTATATCGTAGCCTATTAAAACCATCAAACTATCTATCGTAGCCTATTAACACAATGAACATTTCTACATTAGCCTATTAACACCATCAACCTTTCTACATTAGCCTATTAACAACACCAACCTTTCTACATTAGCCTATTAACACCATCAACCTTTCTAATCATTGCCTATTAACACCATTGTATTTCTGTTGCCTATTTACACCATCAACCTTTCAATCATTGTATTCTGTTGTATTTTATTGTATTTTGTTATATTCATTCTATTCTGTTATATTTCATTGTATTCTATTGTATTCTCTTGTATTTTATTGTATTCTCCTCTATTTCACTGTATTCTGTTGTATTTTATTGTTTTACGTTGTATTTCATTGTATTCTGCTCTATTTCATTGTATTCTGTTGTATTTTATTGTATTCTGTTGTATTTTAATGTGTTCTGTTGTATTCTGTTTTATTTTATTGTATTCTCTTGTATTCATTGTATTTTAATGTATTCTGCTGTCTTCTGTTGTATTCTGTTGTATTTTATTGTAGTCTGTTGTATTCTGTTCTGTTTTAATATATTCTATTCAATTATTTGTATTTTAGTGTATTCTGTTGTATTTTAATGTAATCTCTTGTATTCTGTTGTATTTTAATGTATTCTGTTGCATTCTGTTGTATTCTCATATTTTATTGTATTCTCTTGTATTATATTTGTATTTTAATGTATTCTGTTGTATTCTCTTGTATTTTTAATGTATTATGTTATTACACTACATTAGCCTATTAACAACATCGATCTTTCTATCGTAGCCTATTAAAACCATCAAACTATCTATCGTAGCTATTAACACAATGAACCTTTCTACATTAGCCTATTAACACCATGAAACTTTCTACATTAGCCTATTAACAACATCAACCTTTCTACATTAGCATATTAACAAAATAAGACTTTCTATATAGCCTATTAACACCATCAACCTTTCAATCATTGTATTCTGTTGTATTTATTAGTATTTCATGGTATGTTGTTGGATTTCATTGTATTCTGTTGCATTTATTTCTATTCTGTTGTATTGCATTCTATTCTGTTATATTTCATTGTATTCTTTTTATTTATTGCATTCTGTTGTATTTTATTGTATTATCCTGTATTTCACTGCATTCTGTTGTATTTTATTGTTTTACTTTGTAATTCATTTATTTGTATTCTGCTGTATTTCATTGTATTCTATTTGTATTTTATTGTATTCTGTTGTATTTTATTTCTGGTATTCTGTTGTATTTTAATGTGTTCTGTTGTATTCTGTTTGTATTTTAATGTATTCTCTATATGTATTGTATTTATTATTTTAGTCTGTTGTATTCTGTTCTATTTTAATATATTCTGTTCAATTTATGAATCTATATGTATTTTTTTAATTGTATTCTGTTATTCTGTTCATTCTCATATGTAACATCTTCTTTCCTCCTCCTTCCTCTTCCTCCTCAACCTTCTCTTCCTCCTCCTCCTCTTCCTCTCTTCTCATTCCTCCTCCTCCTCCTCAACTCTTCCTCCTCTTCCTCCTCTTAACACCATCCTCTATCTATCGTCCCTATTAACTCAAGCCTTTCTATCCTCCTATTAACCTCCCTCCTCCTCCTTCCTCCTTTCCTCCTCCTCCTCCAACCTTTCTCATTCCTTTTCTCCTTTTCCTCCTGCCTCCTCCTCTTCTTTCCTCCTCTTCCTCCTCCTTTTCCCCTCTTCCTCATCTTCCTTCTCCTTCTTCCTCTTCTTTCTCCTCTTCCTCCTCTCCTCCTCCTCCTCTCCTCCTCTTCCCTCCTCCCTCTTCCTCTTCCTCTCTTCCTCCCTTCCTCTCTTCCTCCTCCTCCTTCTCTTCCTCCTCTTCCCACCTCTTCCTCTTCTTCTCCTTCCTCCTCTTCCTCCTCTTCTCTTCTTCCTCTCTTCTCCTCCTCTTCTCTCTTCTCCCCCCTCCTCCTCTTCCTCCTCCTCCTCACCTCTTCTCTTCCTCCTCTTCCTCTCCCTTATCCTCCTTTTCCTCCTCTTCCTCCTCCTCTTCCTCTTCCTCATCCTCCTCTTCCTCTTCCTCCTCCCCTCACTCCTCTTCTCCTTCTCTCTCTTCCTCCTTCTCCTCCCTCTTCCTCCTCCCACCTCTTCCTCTTCCTCCTCCTCTTCTCCCTCTTCCTCCTCTTCCTCTTCCCTCTTCCGCCCTCTCTCCTCTCCTCGCTCTTCCTCCTCCTCCCTTCCTCTTCTTCCTCCTCTTCCTCCTCTCTTCCTCCCCTCCTCCTCCTCCTTCCTCTTTACCTCCTCTACATCCTTATCCTCCTCATCCTCTTCCTCCTCTTTTCCTCCTCGTGTCCTCCTCTTCCTCCTCCTCCTCTGCTCCTCCTCCTCTTCCCTCATTCCTCTTCCCCCTCCTCCTCCTCCTCCTCCTCCTCTTCCTCCTCTTCCTAATCCTCCTCTTCCTCTTCCTCCTCTTCCTCCTCCACTTTCTCCTCTTCTTCCTCTTCTTCCTCCTCTTCCTCTTCCTCATCATCCTCTTCTCCTCCTCTTCTCTTCCTCTCTTCTCCTCCTCTTCTTCCTCTTTCTCCTTTCCTCTCCTCTTCTCCTCCTCCTCTCTTCTCCTCCTCTCCTCTTTGCCTCCTCTTCCTCCTCCTCTTCCTCCTCCTCTTCCTTCTCTTCTTCCTATTCTTCCTCCTCTCTTCCTCTCTCCTCTTTACCTCTCCTCCTCCTCCTCCTCTTCCTCTCCTTCCTCTCTCTCCTTTCTCCTCCTCTTCCTTCTTCCTCCTCTCTTCTCCTCCCTTTCCTTCATCTTCCTCCTCCTCTTTACCTCCTCCCTCCCTCCCTCCTCCCCTCCTCCCTCCCTCCCTTTTCTTCTCTTGCCTCTGCTCTTCCTCCTCTCTCTGTCCTCTTCCTCCTCCTCCTCCCCTCCTCTCTTTCCTCCTTTCCTCTTCCCTCCTTACCTCCTCCTCCTCTTCCCTCTTACCCTTCTCTTCTTCCTCCTCTTCCTCTCCTCATCTCCTCCTCTTCTCCTCCCTCCCCTTCCTCCTCCTCCTCTTCCCTCTTTCTCTTCCTGCCTCCTCTCCTCCTCTTCCTCTCCCTCTTCCTCCTCCTCCTCTTCCTCCTTATCCACCTCATCTCTCTTCCTCCTCTTCCTCTTCCTCCTCTTCCTCTTCTTCCTCTCTCTCTCCTGCCTCCTTTCTCCTCTTGCCTCCTCCTCCTCCTCTTCCCTCTGTCTCCTCTTCTCTTTACCTCCTCCTCCTCCTCCTCCTCCCTCTTCCTCCTCCTCTACCTCCTCCTTGCCTCTCTTCTCCTTCTCCTCCTCCTCTTCCTCCTATCCTCCTCCTCTACCTCTTCCTCTTCCTCTCATCACTCTTCTTCCTCTTCCTCCTCTTCCTCCTCCTCCTCCTCCTCCTCCTCTTCCTCCTTTTCTTCCTCCTCTTCTTCTTCCTCCTCTTCCTCTTATTCCTCCTCGTCCTCTTCCTCCTAATCTTCCTCTTCTTTATCCTCTTCCTCCTCTTCCTCCTCTTCCCTCTCCTCTTCCTCCTCCTCATCTCTTCTTCCTCCTCTTCCCTCTTCTCTTCCTCTTCTCTCTTTAATCTTTATTCTCCTCCTCCTCTTCTTCCTCCTCCTCCTCTTCCTCCTCTTCCTCAGCCTCTTCCTCCTCCTCTTCCTCCTCTTCCTCCTCCTCCTTCTCCCCTCTTCCTCTTCTCTCTTCCTCCTCCTCCTCTCTCCCTCTTACTCCTCCTCTTCCTCCTCTCCTCTCTTCCCTCTTCTCTTCTCTCCTCTTCTCTCTCCTCCTCCTTCCTCCTCCTCTTCCTCCTCCTCCTCCTCTTCTCTTCCCTCTCTTCCTCTCCCTCCCCTCCTCTCTTCCTCTTCCTCTTACTCTCCTCCTCTTCCTCTTCCCTCCTCTTCCTCCTCCTCTTCCTTCATCTTCCCTCCTCCTCTCTTCCTCCTCTCTTCCCTCTTCCTCTCTTCTCTCTCCCTCCTCTTCCTCCTCCTCTTCCTCCTCCTCCTCCTCGGTCTCCTCTTCCTCCTCTTTATCTCCTCCTCCCTCTTCCTCTCCTCTTCCTCTTTATCTCTCCTCTTCCTCTCTCTCTTCCTCATCCTCTTCTTCCTCCTCCTGCTTCTCCTCCTCTTCCTCCTCCTGCTCTTCCTCTCCATCCTCCTCCTCTTCCTCCTCCCTCCTTCCTCTTCTTGTCCTCCTCCCTCCTCCTCCTCTTCCTCCTCTCCTTCCTCCTCTTCTCTTCCTCTCCTCCTCTTCTCTCTTCCCTCCTCCTCTTTCCTCCTCCTTCTCTTCCTCCTCTCCTCTTCCTCCTCCTCCCTCCTCCTCCTTCCTCTTCCTCCTCCCTCTTCCTCCCTCCTCCTTCTCCTCTTCCTCCTCCTCCTCTTCTCCTCCTCTTCCTCTTCTTTCCCTCCTCTTCTCCTCTTGCCTCCTCTTCCTCCTCTTCCTTCTTCCTCTCTTCCTCCTCCCCCTCTTCCTCCTCTTCCTCTTCCTCCTCTTCCTCCCCCTCATTATCCTCTTCCTCCTCCTCCTCCTCCTCTTCATCCTCTTCCTCCTCCTCCTCCTCCTCTTCCTCTTCCTCTTCCCTCCTCTTCCTCTTCTCCCTCCTTTCTTCCTCCTCTTTATCCTCCTCCTCTCCTCTTCCTCCTCCTCTTTCTCTCCTCCTCCTCTTCCTCCTCCTCTTCCTCCTCCTCCTCCCTTCTCTCTTTCTCTCCTCTTCCTCCTCCTCCTCTTTACCCTCCTCCTCCTCCTCTCTCTTCCTCTTCTCCCTCTCTTCTTCTCTGCCCTCCCTCTCCCTCTTCTTCCTCCTCCCTCTTCCTCTCTTCTCCTCCTTTTCCTCCTCCTCCTCTTCCTCCTCCTCTCCTCTTCTCTTCTTCCTCCTCCTCCTCTTTCCTCCCTCCTCTCCTCCTCCTCTTCCTCTCCTCTTTCCTTCGTCTTCTCCTCCCTTCCTCCTCCTCCTCTCCTCCTCCTCCTCTTCCTCCTCCTCTTCCTCCTCTCTCCTCTTCCTCTTCCTCCTCTTCTCTTCTCCTTCCTCTTCCTCCTCCTCCTCCTCTCTTCCCTCCCTCTCCTCTTCCCTCCTCTCTTCCTCCTCCTCCTCTTTATCTCCTCTTCCTCTTCTTCTCTTCCTCCTCTTCCCTCCTCTTCCTCTCTCCTCTTCCTCCTCTCCTCCTCTTCCCTCCTCCTCCTCTCTCCTCTTCCTCTCCTCTTTGCTCCTCTTCCCTCTTCTCTTCTCTCCTCTTCTCCTCTTCCTCCTCCTCCTCCTCTCTCCTCCTCCCCTCCTTCCTCTTCCTCCTCCTTCTTCCTCCTCTTCCTCTCTTCCCTCCCTCTTCCTCTCTCCTCTTCCTCCTCTCCTCTTCCTCCTCCTCTTCCTCCTCTATCCTCCTCTCCTCCTCTCCTCCTCCTCCTCTCTTCTCCTCTCCTCCTCTCTCTTCCTCCTCCTCTCTCTCCTCACCTCTTCCTCTTCCTCCTCTTCCTCCTCTCTTCCTCCTCTTCCCTCCTCTTCCTCCTCCTTCTTCCTCTTCCTCTTCCTCTTCTGTCTTCCTCTCTTCTCCCCTCCTCTTCCCTCCTCCTCTCCCTCCTCCTCTCTCTTCCTCCTCCTCTTCCTCCTCCTCTCTTCTCTCTTCCTCTTCCTCCTCCTTCCTCTTCCTCCTCTTCCTCCTCTTCCTCCTCTTCCTCCTCTTCTTCTCCTCTCACCTCCTCCTCCTCCTCCTCCTCTTCCTCTCCTCTCTCCTCCTCTTTCCTCCCTCTCTTCCTCTTCCTCTCCTCCTCTTCCTCCCTCTCCTCTTCCTCCTCCTCTCTTCCTCCTCTTCCTCCTCCTTCCCTCCTCCTCCTCCTCCTCCTCCTCCTCTTCTCCTCCTCTTCCTTTCCTCTTCTCCCTCTCTCCTCCTCTTTCCTCCTCTTCCTCCTCTCCTCCTCTTCCTCCTCCTCTCTTCTTCCTCTTTCCTCCTCTTCCTCTTTCCTCCTTTCCTCTTCTCTTCCTCCTCTCTTCCTCTCCTCCTCCTCCTCTTCCTCCTCTCTTCCTCCTCCTCTTCCTCCTCTCTTCTCCTCTTCTCCTCTCTTCCTCCTCCTCTTCCTCCTCCTCCTCTCCCTCCTCCTCCTCCTCCTCTTCCTCTCTTCTCTCCTCTTCCTCCTCCTCTTCCTCCTCTTCCTCCTCTTCCTCCTCTCTCCTCCTCTTCCTCCTCCTCCTCTTCCTTCCTCCTCCTCCTCTTCTCCTCTTCCTCCCTCTTCCTCCTCTCTCTTCCCCCTCCTCTTTTCCTCCCTCTTCCTCCTCTTCTCTCTCCTCTTCCTCTCTTACCCTCTTTCTCTTTCTCCTCTTCCTCCTCCTCCTCTTCCTCCTCCTCCTCTTCCTCTTCCTCCTTCTCTTCTCCTCCTCTCTTCCTCCCTCTCTTCCTCCTCCCCTCTTCCTCCTCTTCCTCTTCTCCTCTTTGTCCTCCTCCTCTTCCTCCTCTTCCTCTTACCTCCTCCTCCTCTTTCTTCCTCCCTCTTCCTCCTCCTCCTCTTCCTCCCTCCTCTTCCTCCCTCTTTCCTCCTCCTCTTCCTCTTCCTCTTCCCCTCCTCCTCTCTTCTTACACTCCTCCTCTCCTCTCTTTTCCTCCTCCTCTCCTTTCCTCTTCCTCCTCTTCTCTTCCTCTTCCTCTTCCTCTCTTCCTCCTCTTCTCCTCCTCCTCCTCTCATCTTCCTTCCTCTTCTCTTCCTCTTCTCCTCTTCCTCCTCTTTCTCTTCTCCTCCTCTTCCTCCTCCTACCTCTTCCCTCCTCCTCCTCCCCTCTCTTCTCTCTTCCTCTCCTCCTCCTCCTCTTCCTCTCTCTTTCCTCTTCCTCCTCCTCTCTTCCTCCTCTTCCTCTTCCTCTCTCCTCTTCTCTCTGTCTCCTCCCTCTTCCTCTCTCCTTCTCCTCCTCCTCTCTCCTCATCCTCCTCCTCTTCCTCCTCTCTCCTCTTCCTCCTCTTCCTCCTCCTCCTCTCCTCCTCCTCCTCCTCCTCCTCTTCCTCCTCCTCCTCCTCTTCCTCCTTTCTCTTCCTCCCTCCTCCTCCTCCTCTTCCTCCTCCTCCATTTTCTCTTCCTCCTCTCTCTCCTCTCTTCTCCTCCTCCTCCTTCCTCCTCCTCTTCCCTCTTCCTCCTCCCTCTTCCCTTCTCCTCTTCCTCTTCTTCTGTCCTCCTCCACCTCTTCCTCTTCCTCCTCCTTCTCTTCCTCCTCTTTCTCCTCTTCCTCTCTTCCTCCTCTTCCTCTTCCCTCTTCCTCTGTCCTCCTCTTTCCTCCTCCTCTTCCTCTTCCTCCTCTTCCTCCCTCCTCTTCCTCCTCCTCCTCTTCCCTCCTCTCTTTCCTCCTCCTCCTCTTCCTCTCTCCTCTCTTCCTCCTCTTCTCTTCCTCTTCCCCTTCTCCTCCCTCTTCCCTCCTCTCTCCTCTTCCTCTCTCCTCCTCCTCTTCCTCCTCTCTTCTCTTCCTCTACCTCCTCTCCTCCTCTTCCTCCTCTCTTCCTTCCTCTTCCTCCTCCTCTTCTCTCTCTCTTCCTCCTCCTCCTCTACCTCTTCCTCCTCTTCCTCCCTTTATCCTCCTCATCCTCTTCTCTGCTCCTCCTCTCTCTTCCTCTCCTCTTCTCCTTTTCCTCTTCCTCTCCTCTCTCCTCATTCACCTCTTCCCCTTCCTCTTCCTCCTCCGCCTCTTCTATCTTCCTCTCCTCCCTCTCTCTCTTCCTCCTCTTCTCTCCTCTTCCTCCTCTTCCTCTTCTCATCCTCTTCCTCCTCCTCCTCCTCTTCTACCTTCCCTCTCCTCCTCTTCCTCTTCCTCTTTCTCCTCTTCCTCTTCCTCCTCTCTCTTCCCTCCTACTCCCTCTTCCTCCTCTTCCTCCTCTGTCTCTCCTCATCCTCTTCCTCCTCTTCTCCTCCTCTTTCCTATTCTCCTCCTCTTCCTCCCTACTGCCCTCTCTTCCTCCTCCTGTCCTCTTCTTCATTCTTCCTCTTCCTCCTCTACCTCCTCCTCTTCTCCTGCCTCCTCACCCCTCTTACTCCTCTTCTTCTTCCTCTTCCTCCTCCTCCTCTTCCTCTTCCTCTTTCCTCACCCCTCTTCTTCCTCTTCCTCTATCTCCTCCTCTCTTCCTCCTCCTCCTCTTCCTCCTCCTCCTCTCTCTCCTCTTCCTCTTCCTCTCCTCCTCTTCCTCTTCTCTTCTTCCTCTCTCTCTTCCTCCTCCTCCTCCTTCTGTCTCTCTTCTCCTCTTCTCTCCTCTTCTCTCCTCTTCCTCTTCTCCTCCTCCTCCTCTTCCTCTCTCCTTCTCTTCCTCATCCTCTTCCCTCCTCTTCTCTTCTGTCCTCCTCCTCATCCTCTTCCTCTTCCTCCCCATCCTCCTCCTCTCTTCTCTCTTCCTCCTCTTCCTCCTCCTCTTCTTCCTCTTTCTCCCCTCCTCTCTCTTCCTCTTCTCCTCCCTCCTCCTCCTC
>NW_026110642.1:0-45000 GCF_024679095.1 Eriocheir sinensis
TATGTATCGGTCACCTTACATTCATTGCACTTGCTCGGCACTCTCTCTTCCTCCCACACCTGGTTAAACAAGTCAGTCATTCTGTCAATAACACTCTCACCACCATTCTTATAAAGCTCGTACGGGATATCATCTGGTTCTGCTGCTTTTCCATCCTCCTGTCTCTTAATACACCTCTCAACTTCCTCCCTACTGATCCTTTCACTGAGCTCAGTTGCATCTTTCCTCTCCATGGTTACACCCGCTTCTCTCACATTCATTTCTTCACCCACTCCTCCTATTTTATCCCCAAACTCCTTGACTGCCTCCCTCATTTTCTCTTCATCTGTAATTATTACACCGTCCACCTTCAGTCTTTCTACATTATCACTGTCACTCATCCTCTCACCTCTTAGGAATCTATACCATTCACGGTCACCCTCAAGCCCCTTCTCTCTCAGGCTCTGAATCACACCTCTTTCGCAGTCAACCTTCGCACTCATAATCGTTCGTTTCGTCAGTCGCTGCTGCCTAACATATCCTTCCCATGCATTCTGACACGTACCCTCAGCTTCCTCGCTATCATGCCTCTTTCTCTTCAGCCACCGACACAGTCTATTCAACCTCTTCCGCTCCTTCCCTGCTTCCCTAACACTTGCATTCCACCACGGTTTGCTCACACGCTTTCTACCATTCATTTTGACATACCCAGTGTTGCGGACTGTAGCTTTTCTTACATTCTCTACAAGCCTCTCATTCAGTGCATCCACATCCTGTACACCATCAAACTCCCAGTTTCTTTCACTCAGATCTACCTGGAAATTCTCCCATCCTACATCTCTTAGCCTCCACTTCTTTTTTCTGACCTCTTTTGTCATTTCATTCTTACCCTTCAACATGCACTCTACTGTCAACATATTATGGTCAGACAATATCGATCATTCCCTCCTCATCTATCCACACGCGAGACACATTCACGCATTCTTCCATTCACCAACATATAGTCAATCGCCGACTCCTGGTGTCTCGCATTCCAGGTCACCCGTCCCTCTGCCATAGTTTCATTCAGGTTCTCCAGATCCATATCACTTGCAAACTCAGCTAACATTTCCCCATTCCTGTTCATGCGTTCACCTAGCATACCCGTGTGTGCGTTCATGTCACCTAAAACAATCACTCTCTCTCTCCTGCATGCTCCCTCACAATTTTCCTAATGGTGTTGTACTTCACCCTGCTCTCTCTAACTGCCCTTTCACCCTCCACAATCATGTACACAATGTAATGCCCCGACGAGCTTCTTTTCTAAATCCTTCCTATTTCTCAACACGGCCTCTGCGTGTATCGAAATAACACGAGAAATTAATCAAGACAAAGTGAGGGTATTCCCCGGCTGCCTGGGATTGAACCCGCGACCAGCGTGACGGGAGAGCCACTCCTTACCGAGTCGGCCAAAGAGGTACCCCACTGGCTAAGTGGGTTATGGGAGGCTCGTTCATCAGGCCGTCGCCGCACTACACGGCTTTCCCCCCTATGTAGATTAATTTCTGTGTGTTGACAATGTCTCTTTGAGACATAACTCCACAATGTCCCTTTGAGACATACCTCCAACTCTCCCATTTTCTATTACCCTCGGAGCATGGGCCATCCTACCTGTTACCCCTTCGGGGAAACTCAACAGAACTGCAGGAGAGGATGCCCACCGCTATGCCACCTTTGTAAAGTTGTATATAATATGTATTTGTTTTCCTTTTGCAAAGGTTAGCGGAATACTAGTAAAAAAAAATTAAAAAAAACATGAATGACTGACAGGCTGCAGGCCTCTAATCTAGCTAGCTACCGGCACAAGGGAGATTTGGGGAATACACAGAATGCTTAGCTCTAGTTGCTGGATGCGGAGAAGGAGGAGCTGGCGTGAGCGTCGGGCTCGGCAGGGGACGTTCACGATGGGAATGGGCGGTCCTGGTGATGGACAGACGGGCGCCGCTTGATGTGGAGATGGAGCGGCTCGGGTGGTTTGAAGAGGCGGGCGCCCTTTGATGTAGGGAGCAGCTTGGGGCAGTGGTATTTCGGCCCCCAGGACAGTCGAGGGGCAGGTTACCCCACCATACAAGTTCCCATCCTGTAGTCCGTCTCACCCCGCAGGCCGTGGGTGGTTTTTCGGGGGGGGGGGGGGGGGTGAGTTGGACACCGCTCTCACTCAACTCCAACTCGCTGCCTTTCCTTGCTAGGGCTGCTGCTCGTCTCCTGACTAGCCCGCCTCACACAGCAGGCCGTGGGTGTTCGTCTCCTCGCGTCTCCCAAGATTCTGGTGCTCTTCCTCCTCCTCCTCCTCGCTTACTCATCAGCTTCTCCCCTCCATCACGTGATTCCCTCTCGGCATTACAATCAAACCCTACCTAACTAACTAACTAGTTATTGGTTTCTTGGAGGGGTTCGAGGCTTTGAGATGAGGGATTTCAGTAACTCGTTCATATAATTATTCGCTCATTCGCTCGCCGTGTTATCTTCTCATAACCTTTTACGCACTTACATTCCTCAGCCACCCATTCACTCTTTCACTCATTCACTCTCACTCATTGACGCTCCCACTCGCTCACACTTACTCTGTCACTCACCGACTTACTCACATCCTCTCGTTCATTCATGCACTCGCTTACACTTACTCACTTTGTTACTCACTGACTTACTCACATTCTCGTTCACTCAGATTCGGACCGTTACACGGCTCCCTCCTTCCTGAGATCGAAATCCCTTTCTCAAGCCTTGAACCCATGGGTAACATGTCTAAAGACAATCACATTAGTACTCACTCCATATAAAACAATTACATCATATATAAAACATTAGATAAAATTCAATAAAACTTCTAAATGTAAAACACTCCATCCCTTAATTATGTCAAGAACTTACTACATAACTGTCTTTAACAGCGGCCAACAACAACAACAAAAGAAAAATATCATGGCTATCCACTGGTCTGGGCACGAGTGCCCTGGGGTTTCATCAGGACCCGGCATCCTGGCGGGGTGTCAGATTGGTACCTCCCCCACCTCCCCTGGCATCCGGGGGGGCGTGGTATGGCCTTCCTTGCCACTCCCACACCTTCCGCGGGGAGCCCAGGTCGTCCCAGAGATTACTGGTGGGGTTGACGATGCTCTTCTGGGTGTCCACGTTTCATCGGGCTTCGCCACCCCCGGATACGGGAGAGATTTACCAGTGCCGTATTGCACTGCAACAAAAGGAGGGTCTATTACCAACTATCCTGCACCGCACAGATCTGTTCCAGGAGCCAACTTAGCCTTCATGGAGGACTTCTCTCTCTGGTTGTACGTTGTTCGACTTCATCTTCATCGCTACTGTCCACCGGTGGCACTATTACTTCCTCCTGTTCTATGAGGATTTGTTCTTGTCCTCCATATGGTGTTACTTTATCTGCCGCTTGTTGTATCTTAGTTCCGTTAAAGAGATTTTCTAATGTATAGGCACTCCCCATCCCTAATTATTTCTTTAACCTTGTACTGACCTAGCCACTTCACTCCTAACTTCCGCTTTAACAAGGGGGGGGAGGGGGGGGGGAATGGTTCACAGGAAAATCCCACCGCTGAAGCCACCATATGTAGCGTGCAAAAGAAAAATAGAATAAATAAAAAATTCTACATCCCCTTTCTCAACGACCACTAGGGTTATGATGGTATGTGGTAGCGTGGTAGTCGTCGAGCGCTGGTCCCGGATGTTAAGGCCTCAGGACAAGTGAACACTCGTTCCGAAGTTTGTGACCAGAAGGGCGTTACTTGTGTGGTTAATTATGGAAGGTGGGAGGATTTCCGTGGGAACCACTTTTGAGACAGCATTAAGAAACTGGATGGTGATAATGTACTATGGGGGGGGGGATGTGTGTATGGTTCAGTAATCTCAAATGAGCAGCAAAACATGCTCCAAATGATAACACTCACTGTAAGGTTGTATATCATATGTATTTGGTTTCCTTTTGCAAAGGGTAGCGGAGTACTAATAAAAATTAAAAAAACATGAATGACTGACAGGCTGCAGGCCTCTAATCTAGCTAGCTACCGGCACAAGGGAGATTTGGGGAATACACAGAATGCTTAGCTCTAGTTGCTGGATGCGGAGAAGGAGGAGCTGGCGTGAGTGTCGGGCTCGGCAGGGGACGTTCACGATGGGAATGGGCGGTCCTGGTGATGGACAGACGGGCGCCGCTTGATGTGGAGATGGAGCGGCTCGGGTGGTTTGAAGAGGCGGGCGCCCTTTGATGTAGGGAGCAGCTTGGGGCAGTGGTATTTCGGCCCCCAGGACAGTCGAGGGGCAGGTTACCCCGCCATACAAGTTCCATCCTGTAGTCCGTCTCACCCCGCAGGCCGTGGGTGGTTTTTCGGGGGGGGAAGGGGGGGGGCTGAGTGGAGAGATGGACACCTCTCTCACTCAACTCCAACTCGCTGCCTTTCCTTGCTAGGGCTGCTGCTCGTCTCCTGACTAGCCCGCCTCACACAGCAGGCCGTGGGTGTTCGTCTCCTCGCGTCTCCCAAGATTCTGGTGCTCTTCCTCCTCCTCCTCCTCGCTTACTCATCAGCTTCTCCCCTCCATCACGTGATTCCCTCTCGGCATTACAATCAAACCCTACCTAACTAACTAACTAGTTATTGGTTTCTTGGAGGGGTTCGAGGCTTTGAGATGAGGGATTTCAGTAACTCGTTCATATATTCGCTCATTCGCTCGCCGTGTTATCTTCTCATAACCTTTTACGCACTTACATTCCTCAGCCACCCATTCACTCTTTCACTCATTCACTCTCACTCATTGACGCTCCCACTCGCTCACACTTACTCTGTCACTCACCGACTTACTCACATCCTCTCGTTCATTCATGCACTCGCTTACACTTACTCACTCTGTTACTCACTGACTTACTCACATTCTCGTTCACTCACATTCGGACCGTTACAACAACAACCATTACTACTCTCTCTGGTCTGCCCTTCCTATCCTTGCATTCCACTCTCACAGCCAAAACATTCTCACTGTCAGCACTGTTTCATACATCCAACTCTTCCATCTTCAAGTGCTTTCGGTGGAGGAAGGCTACGCCTCCTCCCATCATCGTCTTTTTCTCGCGGCCCTTTCCTAACATCACATACTCACTCTCCTCAGACTGTACCCTACCTCTAAGGTATGTTTCAGTCAGACCTACCACATCATACTTCCATTCATCCAGCTCCTTGCACACGTCCTCATACTTCCCCACACCCCAGCCTCTCACATTCAAACATCTAATTTTCATGCATTCACTCGCCTGGTTGGTGTCTTCACTTCTCCGCACTAGGGCACTCGAGCCCATTCATTCAGCCTCTACCGGACGGAGAGACTTCATTTTCACCCACTCATGCAGCCGCTGTCCCATCCGTCTCGTCCCCTCTTCGTTAAGGTGGGCACTGTCCGCAGCGAAGACCGCGTCCCTCTCCAGCGCCTTGTCCGGGTCGATGAAACTGACGTCGCCTTTCTTCTCCTGCATCCACTCCATCTTCAGCTTCATCACCTCTTCCTGAATCTTCCTGTTCGTCGTCCGTCGCATCTTCTCGTAGTCAGGTCCTGCCTTTGGTCTTCTCATGAGGCCCACTACTGCCACTTTCATGCCTCGTCCTTCTGCTGCCTTCACGGAGTCGATGACTTCCTTGATGGTGTCCTCCTGACCCGCATACTGCAGGCCGTTCCCACCGCCCTGTAGGATCAGGAGGCCATCCTTCATTCCGGCAGCTTTTTCTTGGACTTTCTTCCTGATGTTCGTAATCTGTGCACCACTCATGCTGGTGATGCCACTTCCCTCCAGCTTGCACTTCACATGCATGTGGACATTCTTTACCATGCTGTCGCCTATAATGCGGATCGGAGTCTTCTTCACTTCCATTTTCACTATCTTCTTCATTCGGGCTTCTTCGGTCTGGATACTCCTGTCCTCTAGGTCCCGCCGCTCAAGTCCGGCCCTGGGGAACAGGGTAGTCTGGACGACCGTTGTCTGGACAGCCTTTTCCTCCCCACTGGGTTCCGTCTGGACCGTCTTGTCGTGTTTCTCACTCCGCCATTCCTTCCTGCTGGTGTCCAAGCACACCGTGCACAGGAACACGATCAGGGTGTGTTCCAGAAGCCGCGAGGAGGTCTTGATATTAACACATGTCTGGTGAGACCACACCTCACATCTCTCTCAGCACACACCACTGTCGGTCACTTCCTTGCCACATAAGCCACAGTCGTCCCCACCCATCTCTTCAGTAACTTTTAGCTAAGGTTCTCACCAAAAACAGTGCAGGTAGCCGGAAAATCTTCAAAAGCCTCGGACCGCTCTCACACGTCTACTCTCTCTAGTAGTAGTAGTAGTAGTAGTAGTAGTAGATAGTCTTGGTCCTGGCCTGGGTCTTGAGTTGAAAGTGATCTGCGCTGCTCTTCAGTGCGGTCCCTCCGGGTCGCATATTTTCATATACTGTACCACAGTACTGCGCAGGGGAGTGAGAACAGGTGAGCCACACCGTTTGAAGGGGTACTCAAACAAAGAGGGCCACTGTTAGATCTTCTTCAGGGTTTTAGAGGGGGCTGGTTGGGTCTGTAATGGTAAAAGTAAAGGGTGAAAGGAAGGGAGGAAGGAAAGGGAGGGTAAAGGTCCAGTATAACTCCGGCGCCTTACTTTTGGTCCATTTTCTTCCAAACCTTCACAAAACCCTTTGTATACATATAATACATTAGTAAAAAGTAGCGGACAAATGCCACCTACCCCCTGTTGAAGTTAGTGAAGAAGTTATTTAAGTTTCCCATGAAAGTACAGTTTCTTTAATTACTCCTCCACATATTTTTATATATCCAGCAGTTTAAGCTGAAATTACTGAATCCATTATTTTCCTTTATTATAATTAATTTCATTTAGTTTCTGTAGATCAAGTTTTGTATTCTTAGTTGAACTTAGATAGGTATATATTTGCCTTTCTCGAGTTTTGTCTGTACAAGTTCCTGTCGTTGAAAATAAACACGATTCAGCAAGAACAGCGAGACCAAGCCGCCACCAGCCCTTTCTCTACCCTCCGTTCACCTCCAGATCTTAGCCACGGTGTTGACAATTCCAACATTTGGTGCCCAGACCCAGGAAGTGGAGCCTTCAAGACTTTCCTGTGAGTAATCGTGGCTAAGATAACCTGTCAGAATGGGGGAAGGGAAGGAAGAGGTAACAAAGAAAAGGGCGGCTGCCCAAGGCTGGGTTACCAGACAGTCCACAGCCTTAAAGGACTTACTAGACAAACCCAGCATCAGTGAATTTGAGTTGAGAAGTGCCATAGAGACCTTTGACCGTAGATTAAACACTTTAGATGAGAGACAGGCCGAACTTGAACTTCTAGTAGACGACGGTGACCTAGATCAGTGCATAGATGAAGCAGACAGCTACAGACGTGCCAGTCAAGAGAATTGGCTACGTGCAAATGAGAAGTTACAAGAACTAATGAAGACCAGTCAGATTGAATTAGGTTCTGTTGGGAGTCCTTCTACAACTGGCAAGTCACCTGAAGTGAAGTTACCCAAGTTTGAACTGCCAAAGTTTAAATGAGATGTTACAGAATGGCAGTCCTTCTGGGATCAGTTTAGCTCTCACATAGATGACACAGAGATTCCAGTTATAAGCAAGTTTAGTTATCTGG
Organism: Eriocheir sinensis; assembly: GCF_024679095.1. NCBI lineage: Eukaryota > Metazoa > Arthropoda > Malacostraca > Decapoda > Varunidae > Eriocheir > Eriocheir sinensis. The sequence goes on from NW_026110642.1 coordinate 7,671, forward strand.
TGTCTTTGTTAGAAGGAGAAGCTAAATCAGTAGTTCAAGGTCTCTCACATACTAGTGCTAATTACAGTATTGCTTGTGATCTACTGAAGGAGAGATATAACAGGCCTGAGAGAATTATATTTGCCCATGTACAGTCCCTTTTGAGTGGCCATGTCCCTGGGAAGGCCAAGGGACCCAAGTATGTGACTCAACTTTGGAGTCTCAGAGATGAGATACTGACACACATCAGAAGTTTAGAAGCCCTAGGCGTGTCAGGAAAGCAGTGTGAAATCTTCCTAACTCCCATTATCCTGTCCCGTCTGCCCAATGAGATTCGTCTGGAGTGGGCTCGCAAGGGTGCTGGACATGAGAGTGACCTCAACTGGCTTCTGACGTTTCTACGACAAGAAATTGAGAGCATCGAGAAGTCAGACGTCACCACGGGTAAGAGGGAGAGTCTGTCTTCCCCTGAAGAGAAGAAGAATTGGCAGACGCGGGAGCCTAAGGGTAAGGTATCATCCGCGGCTGCATTACACACATCTTCGGAAGGTGAGAAGCTCCTTTGTGGATTTTGCAACAAGAAACATGCTTCCGAGAGATGCTTTGAGACCCAGAGACTTAGTGGAAAAGAACGCGTTGAAAGAATTAAGACTGCTGGAATGTGTTTCAAGTGCTAAGGCAAAGGACACATTGCTAGAGGGTGCTCAGCCAAGTGTCAGAAATGTAGAGGCTATCACCACCATCTCATTTGTGGTGTCAAGATAGATACTAGTAAAAGTGAACCTGTAAGAAATGAGTCAGTAAAGGCAACTCAAGAACTAGCTGCTGATAATAGTAATGGAGAAGCAAGTAAGAGTCAGGCTACTAATTTTGCTGGAATTTCCTTGTCTAATATATCAGTTAATAAGGAGACATGTACTATACTGCAGACTGCTCAGGTGAGAGTTGCAGGAGCAAATGGTGTTCTTCATAGGGCCAAATTGTTGTTTGATAGTGGCTCTAGTAGGACATATGTCAGTAGTAGACTTGTTAAGAAATGCAAACCCATTTCTTATTCAATATTTGGAGGTAATAATTCCTCTAATATAAAGCAGTGCAACGTGTTTGATCTGAAGGTTCTTGATTGCAGTGATGCACCACACAAGTTAACAACTGCAGAGATTCCAGTGATATGCCAACCCTTAGTGAGAACCACTGTGCCTGTAGGTATACTATTCAAATTTCCTGTGCCTCTTGCAGATGACTATCAGAGTGATTCCTATATGGATATAGATATACTAGTGGGTCAGGATGCTTACTGGAAATACATAATGTCTAATGAGTCTGTGCAAGTGGGAGGCGTAGTGGCCCAAAGATCATTGTTTGGCTGGGTATTGTCAGGGGCTTGGAATGCTGACACTAGTTCTAAGGTACCAGTAACCTCTCCACAGATGTTATGTATTTCTAAAGTGTCTGATTATGATGTAAGCAAGTTTTGGGACTTAGAGACTATAGGGATACAGTCCAAGGATTCAGATCATAAGTTTGAGTCAGATGCTGCCTTGCAAGAGTTTCCACAGAATGTTTCATATGCTAAAGGCAGATATGAAGTGTCATTACCTTGGAAAAGTGAATCCTTGAAAAGTGCCCTACTCAACAATGAGAAACTTGCTATGAAGAGACTAGATAAGTTACATGCCAAACTAGATAAAGATGTTGAGTTGAAAACTGCATATTACAAGGTTTTTGAGGACTATGTGCAAGAAGGTATTGTTGAAGAAATTCCTAGTAATGAGATAGTCTGTGAGAATCCTACCTTTTATATGCCTCACCGCCCTGTGGTTAAAGAAACTAGTAACAGTACCAAGGTGAGACCTGTCTTTGATGCTTCAGCCAGTGGGTATAATGGAATTTCACTGAATGATTGTTTCTTGAAGGGTCCTTCACTCAACCCAGATTTAGTAGAAGTGATAATCAGGTTTAGAAGATGGCCTATTGCTCTTACTGCTGATGTTACCAAGGCCTTTCTACAGTTGTGTGTGAAAAGACGAGACAGAGATGTACACCGTTTCTTGTTGAGAGATGAGGATGAGATTAAGTACATGAGATTCCTGCGGGTTCCCTTTGGAAACACTGCCAGCCCATTTCTATTGAATGCCACAACAAAACATCATTTAGAGAAGTATCCAAGTACTGAAGTAATACAAGAACTGAAAGAGGATATGTATGTAGATAACTGGCTGAGTGGTGCTGACAGTGTGGAGGAAGCTGCCTGCAAATTTAGAGAGGCTTGTGAGGTTTTGGCACATGCTGGCATGCCTCTGACTAAGTGGGTTTCAAACAGTAAATTAGTAACTTCCATGTTTCAGGATAAAGTTGATCAAGTACATGGAGAAGAAGGTACTAAAGTGTTAGGCCTACAGTGGTGTAACACTTCTGATGAGTTTTCTTTTGAAGGATTAGAATTGAACACCCAGACTGAGTTGACATATACCAAAAGAAGCATGCTGAGCTTGATTGCCAAGATCTTTGACCCTCTAGGTCTTATCAATCCCTTTGTGATGTTTGGCAAAATATTTTTTCAAGATATTTGGAGGCTGGGTCTTCAGTGGGATGATAAATTGCCTCAGGATGTGAAGCATAAATTTGAAAGATGGGTCCTGAGTGCAGCATCTCTCAGGGATTGGAAGATGGACAGATGTTATTTTCCTTTTCTTAAATGGAATAGCCTTACTGATGTAGAGCTTCATGCCTTTGGAGATGCTTCAGAGAAAGGTTACGGTGCCTGTGTATATATCCGTACCTGCTTACCAGATGGTGCCTACAGGGTTGCATTAGTCACTTCAAAGTCTAGAGTGGCACCTATTAAGACCATAACTCTGCCCAGATTGGAGCTGATGGGGGCTTTATTGTGTGCTAGATTAGTAAGCTTTGTGAAGCATGCCCTTCATCTAAACATGAATGCCAAGGTATTTGCTGGACTGATTCACTGATAACTTTAGCTTGGATCAAGGGTGACCCTCTGAAGTGGAAAATGTTTGTTGCAAACAGAGTCACAGAAATTCAAAGCTTAACTCCACCAAGTTCTTGGCATCACTGCCCTGGACATGAGAATCCAGCTGATTTAGTTTCTGGAGGTGTCTTAGATGATCAGATTGTATCAAGTAAATTGTGGATGTGTGGACCATCTTGGCTAGCTGAACCTCTTAGTATCAGTGTAAAGGAAACATAATCAATTTGTACAAATGAGGAGTTCAAGACTACTGAGGCTCTAGCATGTGTAACTGTTCACCCTACTCCACCTGTGTTTGAGTTTGAGAGGTGGGGTGACTTTAGTAAAGTTCAACGTGTTGTTGCTTGGGTGTTGAGGTATACACATAATTGTATAACACCTGATAGTAAGATTTCTGGTCCACTTTCAGCCAAGGAGTTGGATGATGCTAAGGTACAGATGTTTTATCATGTACAGAGAGATATGTTTCTTCATGAGATTAAGGCTCTGCTAAGTGACAAGCCTCTTCCTAAGGGGTCAAAGTTGATTAATCTAGATCCCTTTCTAGATGATAAAGGTTTATTGAGAATCAGAGGTAGACTGGAAAATTCTGAATTGAGCTTTGACTGTAAACATCCAATAATAATTCCAAAATGTCACCTAGCAAAGCTACTGGTCAAGTTTCACCATCTTTTTCTCAAACATGCAGGTGTTTCTACCATTGTATCTACCTTGAGAGAAAGTTTCTGGATTATAGGAATTAGAAGAATTGCTAAGACTGTGATCAAGGAATGTGTAAGATGCCAGAGACATGACTCCAGAGCTTGTAGCCAGCCAGTAGCCCCACTACCAGAACTGAGAGTTAAAGCTGCTCCACCATTTACAGTGACTGGCCTGGATTTTGCTGGCCCTCTGTTTTGCTCTGATTTCCCTTCTAAGAAATTTTACATTTTACTGTTCACCTGTGCTGTTGTCAGAGCTATACATTTAGAGCTCACTGACTCTATGAGTGTTGAGGATTGCATGCTTGCCCTACGCAGATTCATTGCACGGAGAGGGCTACCTTCAGTGATGTACTCAGATAATGCCAAAACTTTTCTTGCTTGCAGTGGGAAAATACAGAAGGTTTATGGTCACATATCTCCACACTGGAAGTTTATAGTCCCCCGTTCTCCATGGTGGGGAGGATGGTGGGAACGTCTGATAAGATCTGTCAAGTCTGCCATGAGGAAAACTTTAAGTGTTTTAAAGTATATTTCCAGAAGTGAACTAGAGACTGTACTACATGAAATAGAAGCATGTGTAAACTCAAAACCTCTCACTTGTGTTGGGGATGAACCTAATAGTGCTCCGCCTTTATCTCCCTCACATTTCCTCATTGGCAGAAATGCTAGTACTCACTCTGAGTTGGACCCCAAACCTTCCTGTATTTCCACTCAAGATCTGAGGAATAGAGAACATTTGAGAAACCAGACTTTAGACAAATTTTGGAAGAGGTGGAGCTCAGATTATATTTCCAATTTGCCCCCAGTTGTTAAGGGTTTCACTTCAAAATGCAGTATTAAAAAAGGTGACTTAGTCCTGGTGATGGAGGACAACATTCCAAGGCTACAATGGCCACTGGGTTTGGTTGTGGATATTTTCCCTGGTCAGGATGGTGTTCTCAGAAGTGTAAATGTGAAGACTTCCAGAGGAGTACTAAATAGGGCAGTTCAGAAGTTACATAACTTGGAAGTATCTAGCCATGAGTATACTGATGTCAATGAGACTCCAAGATTTACCTGAAGTTGATGCAGCTGTCCAGGAGTCCTCAGATTCTAGTCCACTTCCTGAGACAGCTGCTGAAACTCGTACTCGCTTTGGTAGGTCTGTTAAAGTTCCTAGAAAACTTGACTTGTAACTTCAGTTGAAGTTCAAGTTGACGGACTAGTTTCTGAGGCTGTGTATTGTATTTCGTAAGTGATATGTATGAATAATTTAAGGTTAATGCTTTATACTCAGGAACTCAGGAATACAGTTGTCATATGTAATAGGAGTGCTAGACTCCTATGGTGGGGAGTATGTTGAAGTTAGTGAAGAAGTTATTTAAGTCTCCCATGAAAGTACAGTTTCTTTAATTACTCCTCCACATATTTTTATAAATCCAGCAGTTTAAGCTGAAATTACTGAATCCATTATTTTCCTTTATTATTATTAATTTCATTTAGTTTCTGTAAATCAAGTTTTGTATTCTCAGTTGAACTGAGATAGGTATATATTTGCCTTTCTCGAGTTTTGTCTGTACAAGTTCCTGTCGTTGAAAATAAACACGATTCAGCAAGAAGAGCGAGACCAAGCCGCCACCAGCCCTTTCTCTACCCTCCGTTCACCTCCAGATCTTAGCCACGGTGTTGATAATTTCAACACCCCCAACAAGCTTAGGAACCTGTGGGAATGCGGGGATTTTGGGTGGGGGGAGACGAAAACGAATAATTTCCGGGGAGTAAATTATCAGAATCACCTAAAACACTCTGGCAAATAGGTTGGGCTGCGTAAAAAAAAAAAAAAATAACTACGCGTGGTGAACCTGGTCTCACATGCGTGGGCTAATCGCTAACCAAGCGTACCATCGCTAACCACCCTAAAACAGCCCCGAGCCATGACTCAAGGTCATCCGGGGCTCGGGGTGAAAGAGCCGGGGGCCCGGATGACCTTGAGTCATGACTCGGGGCTGTTTTAGGGTGGTTAGCGATGGTACGTTTGGTTAGCGATGGTACGCTTGGTTAGCGATGGTACACTTGGTTAGCGATAGCCCACGCACGTGAAACCAGGTCCACCACACGTGGTTATTTAATATTTTTTTTAGAACACGGTAGGTGGCATTTGTCCGCCACTTTTTACTAATGTAGGGTAGGCGGTGGCTGAATAGGGTAGGGGGTGGCTGAACTGGTAGCGTACTGGGCCCACATTCACCGCGTGATGGACGACGCGGGTTCGAATCCCCACGCTACCACCTCGGATTTTTCAGTCACCGCCGAGTGGCTTAAAACTACCCACATGCTATCCCGAAGACCACCCATCAACCCGGACTCTAGAGGAAGCCGTCCAAGCGAATCAAGAACGAGTTACGGGGGGCAGCATGAGCCAATGCAAGATGGCGCCACTATAAACACTCGCCTGCGCCAGAACGGGCTGGGCCGACCATCAAGCCCCACCTGGAAGAAGCCTTGGGCCGACTATCAGGCCCCACCGGGAAGATGCCTACCAGCGCAATAGGCAGCAACGTGAAAAAAAAAGTATTATATTATACAAAGAGTTTTGTGAAGGTTTGGAAGAAAATAGACCAAAATTAAGGCGCCGGAGTTATACTGTATCTTTACCCCAAGATCTTTCGAACATACACCTTTGGCGAGTTACGAGAGGGTTACGATAATCTTAGCGCTACGATGGTCGTAGTGGCCGCTGCGAGCGTTTGAACATCTGGGGCGGCATTAATAATGACTCCTAGGAGTACTTCTAGAAGTGCTGCTAGAAGCTGTTTTCCTTCTAGCAGTAGCTTTTAACTTTACTGCCAGGAGCTGGTTTTTCCTCTCACGTAAAGCGCGAGTGGCATTACTTTCGCCATGTCTTGGTCTTGGTCTTGGTCCTGGTTCGGTGCCAACTACAGCCTTTGTAACGGCTTATATATACTCCCTCAGGGCAACACCATGAAAGTCCAAAAGCTTGGTTGTGACAGACTTGATATTGTAAACCTATATTTTAACATTGTCCATGCTCCCATGTACCCCTCTTGGAGACCTCATAGTGTTAGTGTTGACACAGAACAGCTACAACCTCCAAAATCAGCATGGTTTCCTCATGAACTTGAATCACATTTCCTGGAAAAAATAGCAGCCTAGCGCCTGGTTCATGCTGTCCATATTTATTGTGATGGGTCTATTGATGGCAGCAAATCAGGTTGTGGTGTCTTTATCCGCAGGCATGGTAGCCCACATGCCTACACTGATATTGAGATCTCCAAGAGGCTTCCAGGTCACCTGTCTTCCACGCGTGCGGAACTCTATGCTGGAAGGACTACGTGTTGTGGTTCCTTTTGCTAAAGATGTAATCTTTGTTGATAGTCAAGGGGCCTTATATGAACTACTGTCCACCGCTCCATGTGACGCCGATATTGTACATCAGTGTCTTCTTGCCATTGAAGGCTTAGAGAGGGATAATCATCGAGTTCACTTCACTTGGGTGCCATCTCATGTGGGCATCCCTTTTAATGAACGAGTGGATGCTTTGGCTCGGCGTGCCCTTAATAGGACTCTAGAAGGCACTCCTGCAAAATATATTTATAATTATCTCAAGGGCAGACTAAAACTCTACACACAAAGCTCAATCGACTCTGACATTGCCGGCTGCTATGAGAGGGGTAGTCCAAGCTCTATCCACTATGTCCATGTTTCGCAAGACACCAATGTCACCTACGGTAGACAGAGTGCCTTAAATGATCTTGCTGTAATGCTTCTTAGACTAGGGTATAAATACTACTGGGAGGTGAGTGGTGCCCCACCCGAGTCTTGTGGTGTGTGCGCCAGGCCGGGAGGTCACACTCTACAACATATGTCCTTGAGTGTCCTGCCATAGCCTGTTACCGTCCACAGGGTATAAGTGATGTGCCTTCCCTTGTCGCCTGGTTCATTAATCATAACCTTGTACCTGACATAATTAAAGAGTACCCAAAGTTTGCTGCCAGGTGGTAATTTAGGTAATTGCATGTGTACCTACTCAGGAATATTCTCAGTATTTACATTCTAATTCCTTTTTCTGTTAACTAACCTCAACATGTGTTTTTATTTTTGTACAATGGAGATTTTTCTTTTTTGTAACTAGCCTAGTCAGGGGTTTGTCTGCAAGACCAGCCATTCCCCTTTGTTGTATTTTACAACAATAAATATTTCAATTCAATTCAATTATCCTTGCTTGTCGACAAGGTACGGACATCAACAAACCCAGCCTCCCGGCCTGTCTTATTCCCCGCCCCGTGGGCCCATGCCGTGCCCCCGTCAGCCCCTGCCACGCCAGCTGCCTTCACGAGGAAACTGCATTGTTGCATCGAAGAGGCAATGGTGTTGGCCACATCGGTGGAACACAGAAGCCCCGGCATCACCTTTGCATCTATTAAAGCCGCTGTGTTGATTTCCTTTATGCACTCTTCCCTCGTTTCCTACTCCATCAACTGCTTCTGTTATCATGTGGCTTCTACTAACTCTCAAGACTTTAGAAAAGCCATGGAATAGAATGTAGAAAGCAAAACAAGTGCGAATATAGCAATGAAATGTGGTAACGAGAAATTAGAAGCTGCATGAAGTATTTTTTTTTCCAGTGGGTGTCATTATTAATAAAGCCTACCGCGGTGTTAACTTGTTAGCAAACAGAGACTTCCTCCACTATTTACCTCTTGAGTTAATAGGAAAACCTTTATGCTGTGGTGGGAACTAGACTTCTACTTCACAGTGATGGTGCAAAAATTGTATTATAACTGTTAGTATTATAGTTGTATTATAGTCTGTAGCAGTACATAAACTGCATCCGCATGTGATGGATTAGACTTTAGTATAGCCCCAACATAGATTGTCTCTCCTTTCTTGTGAGAAGACCAAATATATTGTTCATTCTGTGATGGAAACTATAGTTTGTATACTTGACTGACAGGTGCAGATCTTTTACATGTATAATTAGCCTGTGACAAAACAAGAAAACTAATTATTCTACTTGGCTTTTGACAGATGGAAGTTGTAGTGCCTGCATTAGTAAAGCTGTTTTGTTTCCTGTGATTGAAATATGATGAAACACAATGGAATGAAATAAACAAACAATGAAAGATTACAGTAACTGATTGTGATCAGAAAAAAAAAGTTTTAATGGGTGCAACTATTTATTTTGGTGAATGATAAATTAAATTGCAAAGAACTTTATTATTGACCCTAAAATATTTGCTTAACAATTTCTACTCATTGATGACACAACCTGATGAATAACTTATCAAAAGATGTCAGAAGAACTGACAAACACCACAGTAAATCATTTAATAGTATAATGATACCCTTTTTTCCCCCAGAAAGGAGTAGGCGTAGTGACTATCAAAGACTTACTTATTAACCTTTAAAGAATGGGCTTGTTTTACCGTGCCTGTCCTCCCACACGGGCATATTCAGGCAATAACAAACCTCACCTCAATCTTTCATACCTTCACTTCTACTTACCTCATGTGACTGCATGAAGTATCATTGTAAAATACATACCCTTAACCCGTCGGAGGAAAAATCTATTTTATATTTTTTTTTTTGCATAAAATGGCTTAAAACCATGAAAAATGGAGAAATGTTAAGTCTTTTAGCCTACCGTCACCTAGAAGTCGGTGTTTTGTGCCATTTTTTTATCGAGTCGGGAAGCGGAATGGTCATGTTGATTTCCGTACACTTTCTTGGATTTGAGGTTGCGTACCCGAGTAAATCGTTTTCTCTCGACATATTTAGCAGACATATATATTGTTAGAGAGTAACTCATTTTGAGCTTTTTCATAGTTCAACTTGATGTACAGTCGCCCACAAGAGTGTTCGCTCACGCAATTACAGTTTAGACATGCCCCCTCCTTACCAAAATTGCCGGTACAAAATTGCCGGTTCTGGACGTCAGTATACCCACTATACCTCACCCACAACACAGTCAAACCACTTTCCAACCACCAACAACTTCTTTTTCCACATCACGCTCTCCAAAGCCACCTCCAACATCCACATAAATAAAAAAGAAAGTGTACCCAGCATAATGGCTGCCAGGCTTGCCGATTATGACAATCAAGTGAAATATATTGGGTGGTCAATATTTCCAAAGGATCAGTCTACTAGGGCACCACCACAGAAATCACCCTCCAGTGACGGGGAAAAATAGTACATTAAATACGTACGACGTACGTATCTGACGCTCAATGGTATTAAAAAATAATACGTACATCGTACGTATCTGACGCTGTACGGGTTAACTGTCCTTTGACGCTAATTTGAACACTATATAACCATTGGTAGAGCGAGTACGGAATAATGAATAAGAATCACTGAAAACACATTATTATAGACAGTTTTCCACCTCTAGTGGACTTCCCTTCTATGATTTAGTAATAAAAAGCGTAACTTATATACGGTTTATGTGAAACGCAACCCCCCAAAAATAACTTCCGGGCCTTCCTATTGTTCTTGATGGGTGTTGAGGTCAAAGGGCCCCCATCTTGTGGATGAAATTCACTGGAGGGTGAGAAGAGGTGAGATGTCTAGCGGACATCCTCTCAAAGCTAACACAAGGCATACACTGACCAATAATTAGTCAAGAGAGCATGGTTGGGTATTGTTTGAAAGAAACCAACATGCTTACCCTACTTCACCAGAAACAAATCAAATTTGACGGCGCGCTGAGTCAAAAACTGCCTTATCAACTATTGTTGACACCCGCGGGTTGTGCCCAGGCACTAGCTGTCGACTATTGTCGACACACGTGCTTTAAGGGTAAACTGACCAGCCTAATGTAACGTATCTATGATATCAATTAACCTGTAGATACATTTGTAACCTAGCCTCATTAAATTAGTAACAAAGTCACTTTAGCCCCACAAATTTTGTCAGTTTGGCTCGCCTTATCTTGGCCCATCTAAAGTGAGTAATAACCCTGGCACCTGCTTACTTCCCTGCATGACGTTGAGCAGACGTTCTCTTCTTTTCTGTTGGAGGAATCCACGCGGTCCTTCTCCCCCATGGCAGGGTAACCGGGTGGGTTTTGGTTAGCGGCTTCCTTAACGAAGCCGTCTCCTAACCCGAGAGAGTGCCAGCTTGTGCATGATGTGCTCCTCTCTCTCTCTCTCTCTCTCTCTCCTTCACCTCCTCGTATTTGACAGGGAATGGTGGAGGCACAGCACTGTGGACTCTCCCACCCCCATAAGCCACATCTGCATCATCAGCACCACCATCAGCAGCATCATGTTGGTCCTATATGTTCTGTAGGAAAATCAGTATACGGTACAAAATTAATTATTGATGTTATACTTAAATGCTCAAGAAGTATTGAGTGTTAACAAAGTACCCTCAACTAAAGCACAAGAACAAAAAATAATTCAACAAAGGTCATTTAATTTTTTTTCGTGTTCAGAAGCAAGTTATGCGGCATACGCTATAGCTGCGTGTGGCCTCGGATTGGAGAGATTGAGATGAATACCCTAATATAAAGACACAAACACACACATACCTCAAACTAAAGCAGTTTATTGTGTTTTATGTTATTTTATTCTCTAAATATTAGAATAGCCATGAAATATGTGTGGGAACCCAAGCAGCTGTAGGCAGACGATTAGCCCGCAACGCCCAGTGGCAGCCGAAACCTGCGGCTCACCACAGCTAAAATCCAATAGGGGGCTTCACTCCCCCAGCCCTTCTTAGGGTAACTAAAAGACAGGTCAATACACATTAACCTCCTAATGGAAGGGCTTCACCCCCCTTGATCTCCCTGTGTCTCCACATTTCATCGGAATGGGTTACTCCGCTGCCCTCGGCTGTGAGGGTTCTCACACACATCACATGGATATTTTCACACTTAGTTTTGATTTCTACATTCTTTTCTATGGTTTTCAAGAAGGCTTGAAGGTTATGTGTTGCCTTCAACTTCGATCCTCTGTTTTAATATATTACTATCAAGTGAGCTTCATAGTTGTTAGGGTGACACAACACAAAGGTTAAATAATTTTGGTTTATTCACATCATGTTGGTATATAATGGTAACGAGCTTATGGAAGTTTAGTAACAATATTATGACAACTCATTATTATGTTGGTAATGTTAGCGAGCTTATTGAAGTTAAGTAACAATATTATTTACAATTCATCATTCTGTTGGTAATGGTAGCGAGCTTATTGAAGTTAAGTAACAATATTATTTACAATTCATCATTCTGTTGGTAATGGTAGCGAGCTTACTGAAGTTAAGTATCAATCCTAATTAATAATTATCACTCATCACTCCTATTCACCTTAAAGGGCTCACTCATCTCTTCAGACTATTACAACTATATAGTAAATATGGTACACTGGCCATAGCTTAAACACTTAACCGTTGCTAAATAACAAGCTACCCTAATCAGGGTTCAATGATACACAATTATTACAGAAAAATGTTTCCTACCACCGATATGTGTTCACGGGGATGATCATGGAAGCAAGGTAGTCATGGGGGTTCAAGCATGGCCTTCTAAAAGAAGGCCTGTGCGTAAAGGTCGTGACGTCAGCAAGGCGGGCAGGCTCCCTCTACGCTCTCCGCGCTGCTTACAACTCCACACACACACACACACACACACACACACACACACAAAATAATAAAAAATAAGGTCTCTCCATCCAGTTCTGCTACACGTTCACTGTAGCTTATTCTCAAATATTATTTCCAGGAGCAGCACCAACAGTGTTAATTATTCATTTAGCCTTAGATGACCTCCTTCATTGTATAAATATTAACATTGATTGTAAAACATATTAAAGTTGTGATACTACTTTTATTATAAATAATACGAGGTAGAAGGAAAGTGGCAATGACAGTGACAGTAATTTAAACAGACCAAAATGTGTCCCAATATTTTATTACTAATAATGTTAATAATAATAATCATGAAATCAATAATAATAATAATAATAATAATAATAATAATAATAATAATAATAATAATAATAATAATAATAATGATCCTCTCCTATTACAATTTCTACTACTATTACAACTATTATTGCCACCACTGCCACTGCTACTATTACTACTATATCAGATAATAGTAGTGATTATAACAATTACTACACTACCACCACAACCACTGTTACTACCACTGCCACTACTACGACTACTACTTTTCTTTATATGGCCTCCATCCATTAGTTACTACTACTACTACTACTACTACTACAACTACTACAAACATAAAAGATACCTCCACCAATGTTTATTTTCCCGATTCATAATCATGGAGGGCTCCATAGCTTGGAGGTCATTAGCCCCAACTCTGTTCGCTAATGACTGTGGCATCCAACCATATCACTAACACTCCCCCCCCACCACCATTACTACTACTACTATTACTACTACTACTACTACTACTACTACTATTAATAATAATAATAATAATAATAATAATAATAATAATAATAATAATAATAATAATAACAACAACTATAATAATAATACCAATACTACTACTGCTAATAATATTAATACGTAATGATGATAATAATAATAAAACTATTAATTAGAATACCATGCTAATATTGCAAGTCTTACAAATAGTGCTGCTATTACTACTACTACTTCTTACTACTACAACAACTTCCACCAGTACTACTACTACTACTACTACTACTACTACTACTACTACTACTGCTACTACATAAATGATACCTCCACCCATGTTTATTTTCCCGACACATAATCATGGAGGGCTCCATAGCTTGTAGGTCATTAGCCCCAACTCTGTTCGCTAATGACTGTGGCATCAAACCATATCACTAATACTACCTGACACTAAATCACCTATCATCTATTACGTCTAGATCCCCCTTTCCTTCCCTTCCCTACTACTACTACTGCTACTACTACTGCTACTAATATTATTATTACTACTACTACTACTACTACTACTACTACTTCTACTACTACTACTACTACTACTACTACTACTACTGCTACTACTACTACTACTATTATTATTACTACTACTACTACTACTACTACTACTACTACTACTACTACTACTACTACTACTACTATTATTATTATTACTACTACTACTACTACTAATAATAATAATAATAATATAATAATAATAATAATAATAATAATAATAATAATAATAATAATAATAATAATACCAATACTACTACTGCTAATAATATTAATACGTAATGATGATAACAATAATAAAACTATTAATTAGAATACCATGCTAATATTGCTAGTCTTACAAATAGTGCTGCTATTACTACTACTACTTCTTACTACTACAACAACTTCCACTACTACTACTACTACTACTACTACTGCTGCTACTACTACTACTACTACTACTACTACTGCTGCTACTACTACTACTACTACTACTACTACTACTACTACTACTACTACTACTACTACTGCTGCTACTACTACTACTGCTACTACTACTACTACAACTACTACTACTACTACTACTACTACTACTACTACTGCTGCTACTACTACTACTGCTTTTTTTTTTTTTTTTTTTTTTTTACAGCTAAGGAGACAGCTCAAGGGCGCACAGAAAAAAAAAGAAAAAAAGGCCCGCTACTCACTGCTCCCGAACAGAGGTTAAAGGAGTGTCCAAAATCAGAGGTTAATTTCGGGAGGAGAGGTGTCCTGATACCCTCCTCTTGAAAGAGTTCAAGTCGTAGGCAGGAGGAAATACAGATGAAGGAAGATTGTTCCAGAGTTTACCAGCGTGAGGGATGAAAGAGTGAAGATGCTGGTTAACTCTTGCATAAGGGGTTTGGACAGTATAGGGATGAGCATGAGTAGAAAGTCGAGTGCAGCGGGGCCGCGGGAGGGGGGAGGCATGCAGTTAGCAAGTTCAGAAGAGCAGTCAGCGTGGAAATATCGATAGAAGATAGAAAGAGAGGCAACATTGCGGCGGAATTTAAGAGGTAGAAGACTATCAGTATGAGGAGGAGAGCTGGTGAGACGAAGAGCCTTAGCCTCCACTCTGTCCAGAAGAGCTGTGTGGAGGGAGCCCCCACACATGAGATGCATACTCCATACGAGGACGGACAAGGCCCCTGTATATGGACAGCAACTGTGCAGGGGAGAAGAACTGGCGGAGACGGTACAGAACGCCCAGCCTCGAGGAAGCTGATTTAGTAAGAGATGAGATATGAAGTTTCCAGTTAAAATTTTGAGTTAAGGATAGACCGAGGATGTTTAGTGTTGAGGAAGGTGATAGCTGGGTGTTGTCAAAGAATAGGGGATAGTTGTTTGGAAGATTGTGTCGAGTGGATAGGTGGAGAAACTGTGTTTTTGAGGCGTTGAAGGACACCAGGTTCTTCTTGCCCCAATCGGAAATAATAGTAAGGTCTGAGGCTAAGCGTTCTGCAGCCTCCAGCCTTGAGTCGTTAAGTTCCTGAAGGGTGGGTCTTCTATTAAAAGAAGTTGAATAATGCAGAGTGGAATCATCGGCGTAGGAATGGATAGGACAGTTCGTTTTGGAAAGAAGATCATAAATGAACAACAGAAAAAGATTTGGAGATAGGACAGAACCCTGTGGGACACCACTGTTAATAGATTTAGGGGAAGAACAGTGACCGTCTACCACGGCAGAAATAGAACGGTCAGAAAGGAAACTGGAGATAAAGGTACAGAGAGAAGGATAGAAACCGTAGGAGGGTAGTTTAGAAAGCAAAGATTTGTGCCAGACCCTATCAAAAGCTTTTGATATGTCCAGCGCAATAGCAAAAGTTTCACCGAAACGGCTAAGAGAGGATGACCAAGAGTCAGTTAAGAAGGCTAGGAGATCACCAGTAGAACGCCCCTTGCGGAACCCATACTGGCGATGAGATAGAAGGTCAGAAGTGGAAAGGTGCTTTTGAATCT
The DNA here is from genome assembly GCF_024679095.1 of Eriocheir sinensis. NCBI lineage: Eukaryota > Metazoa > Arthropoda > Malacostraca > Decapoda > Varunidae > Eriocheir > Eriocheir sinensis. The sequence goes on from NW_026110642.1 coordinate 23,268, forward strand.
TCCGGTTAAGGATTGATTCAAAAGCTTTAGATAGACAAGAAAGTAAAGCAATAGGACGGTAGTTTGAGGGATTGGAGCGGTCAACCTTCTTAGGTACAGGATGTATGTAGGCATACTTACAGCAAGAAGGAAAGGTAGATGTTGACAGGCAGAGGCGAAAGAGTTTGACCAGGCAGGGTGACAGCACGGAGGCACAGTTTTTAAGGACAATAGGAGGCACTCCATCAGGTCCATAAGCCTTCTGAGGATTGAGGCCAGAGAGGGCATAGAAAACATCATTTTGAAGAATCTTTATAACAGGCATAAAGGAGTCAGAGGGGGGATGAGTAGGAGGAATATGCCCAGAATCGTCCAGAGTGGAGTTTTAGAAAAGTTTGAGAGAAGAGTTCAGCCTTAGAGATAGATGAGACGGCAGTGTTGCCGTCAGGACTGAGGAGTGGAGGAAAGATGAAGAAGTGAAGTTGGAGGAGATGTTTTTGGCTAGATGCCAGAAGTCACAGGAAGAGTTAGAGAAAGCAAGGTTTTGACATTTTCTATTAATGAAAGAATTTTTGGTTAGTCGGAGAATAGATTTGGCACGATTTCGGGCAGAAATGTAAAGTTCATAATTAGCATTAGAGTGAAGGCTCTGGTACCTTTTGTGAGCTACCTCTCTATCATTGACAGCACGAGAACAAGCATGATTAAACCAAGGCTTTTTAGCGTGAGGAGTAGAGAAAGAACGAGGAATGTATGCCTCCATTCCAGAGACAATCACCTCTGTGATGCGCTGAGCACACACAGAGGGATCTCTATCCTGGAAGCAATAATCATTCCACGGGAAATCGGAAAAGTACATCCTCAGGTCGTCCCACCGAGCTGAAGCAAAATGCCAGAAGCATCGCCTCTTCGGTGGGTCCAGAGGGTGTACAGGAGCGATAGGACAGGATGCAGAAATAAGATTGTGATCGGAGGAGCCCAACGGAGAGAACAGTTTGACAGAATAAGCAGAAGGGTTTGAGGTAAGGAAGAGGTCTAGAATGTTGGGCCGATCTCCAAGACGGTCAGGAATACGTGTAGGGTGCTGGACCAACTGCTCTAGGTCGTTGAGGATAGCAAAGTTGTAGGCTTGTTCACCAGGATGGTCAGTGAAAGAGGATGAAAGCCAAAGCTGGTGGTGAACATTGAAATCCCTTAGGATGGAGATTTCAGCGAAGGGAGAGTGGGTCAAGATGTGCTCCACTTTAGAATTCAAATAGTCAAAGAATTTTACATAGTTGGTAGAGTTAGGTGAGAGATAAACAGCACAGATGTATTTATTAATAGAATGACAGTGAAGTCTTAACCAGATGGTGGAAAATTCAGAAGAGTCAAGGTCGTGGGCACGAGAGCAAGTGATGTCGTTGCGCACGTAGGCGCAACATCCAGCTTTGGATTGAAATTTAGGATAGAGATAGTAGGAGGGAACAGAGTAGAGATTGCTGTCAGTAGCCTCAGAAACCTGTGTTTCGGTAAGGAAGAGAAGGTGAGGTTTAGAGGAGAGATGATGTTCCACAGAATGAAAATTAGAGCGAAGACCGCGAATGTTGCAGAAATTGAGAAGAAAGAGGTTAGAGGAGTTATCAAGACACCTCTCGGGTCGGCAGCCAGAAGGGGAGTCCTCCCTGGGGGAATTTGTGGTCCCCCCCCCAGTCGGGGACTCCGAGGCTTGGTGTATGTGCGCCATTTTGAAATTTTAATTTTGGGAAAAGGTGTATATGTTGTGTGAATGCAGTGTGGTGTGGATAGAGAGAGGATCTGTCTTTAGAGAGCATGCTGAACTACTCTCCGGTGTTGGTGAGACAATAGGGAAACGGTTAGTGAGGACATGGGAAGGGTCTTTGGAGGGCTTCAGCTCCTTTCTCACCTCCCATATATACCTCACCGGGAGTGGCTTGCGCCCGCTCGGTAGGTGTCTTCCTACCTACTCCAGCTACTACTACTACTACTACTACTACTACTACTGCTACTACTACTACTACTACTACTACTACTACTGCTGCTACTACTACTACTGCTACTACTACTACTACTACTACTACTACTACTACTACTACTACTACTACTACTACTACTACTACTACTACTGCTACTACTACTACTACTACTGCTACTACTACTACTGCTGCTACTACTACTACTACTACTACTACTACTACTACTACTACTACTACTACTACTACTACTACTACTACTACTACTACTACTACTACTACTACTACTACTACTACTACTACTACTACTACTACTACTACTACTACTAATAATAATAATAATAATAACTAATAATAATATCAATACTACTACTGCTAATAATATTAATACTATTATGCCGGACGTATTACTTGGGTTCCATGTCCACGTCACAAGACTCCGTGGGAGAGAGATATGTAAACACCTTGCACAGCTTCTGTAGTTTAATATTCTTCCTTAGTAGTTCAATTCACTCTTGACTCTTCAATGGCCACTACCTTACTATGACTGGGGCTGGGGCTCCTCTCGCCCTCTTCTCCTATATATATACCGAACAGAACAGTCTAGAACATTACAGAATATATTCGATTATACAAGAACATGTAGCAAAAATATGTGCGAGTTAGCAATACTTCCCGCCTGGCGCCTGGCCGCGAGCCCCGCGGGGCGCGGGCGGAGCCTTCCTCCCCGCCCCTCTACTCGCTCCTCCCAGAGTGTTCCAGAGGCCCATAGACCCCGGGGGAAGCTTCCAGCACAACACTATTCCCCCCTCTTAATTGTGATCGTCCCGATCACACACTTAACTATATACAAACATAAGAAAATTAATCAAAAACATAATAATCGTCGTATCGCCGTGGACGCCTGCGTTGTCTCTGTCTTCTGTTCGTTGCCTCCTGCGCGTCTGTCTTCTGGTGCGCCTCGTCGTCGTCCGCTTCTTGGGGTGTCCCTGGAACATCTGCCGAAGCCGGGAGGTTATCTCCCTCTGATGAAAGGTCCAGAAGGCCTATGTCGTCGTCGACCTCCTCTCGGTCCTGGACGTCCCTTGCGTTTTCGTCGGCTGCTGGGTGTCTGTAGTTGTTCCAGGTGAAGTTTCCCGGACCGTGGTACCCCATAGCCGGTTGACGTGGACAACTTTCGGCTTGGTCCTTTCCATTCTCCGGATTCGGTAAGTCACGTCGGAGAGGCGTTCTAGCACAGTATAAGGGCTTTCCCAGGGGCTCTGTAACTTCAGAAACTTTCCTTTCTTCCTCTGCGGGTTATAAAGCCAGACTTGGTCTCCTTCCTTGAAGTCAACGTGGCTTGCCCTCATATTGTAACCGCGCTTCATGGCCTCCCCGGAGAACTTCAAGGCACCCCGGACTTGATGGTGCAACTCTTCCAGCCGTTCCTCTAGTTGACGGGCAAAACTGGAGGCGTCCCTTGGAAGGCTTTCCCCAGGAGGCCTTCCTGTCAGTAGATCCACCTGCAATCGCACCTCACGTCCAAAACATCAGCTTTGCTGGCGAATACCCCGTAGTCTGGTGGGTGGCAGACCTGTAGGCCATGAAAAGCGCAGGCAGCTTCTGATCCCATGTAGACTGATCATTGTTGCACTGCTTGGCCAACTCCTGGCCCAACGTCCAATTAAACCTCTCCACCATTCCATCTGACTGTGGGTGCAGAGGGGTGGTCTTCTTGATACCCAGAAGCTTGCAGCACTCAGCAAGGACTGTTGACTCAAAATTCCTTCCCTGGTCAGAATGGAGCTCGTTTGGCACACCGAAGCGACAGAAGAACTCCTCCACCAATACCTTAGCGATGGTAGTGGCTTCCTGGTCAGGGATGGCGTAGGCTTCCGGCCACTTGGTGAAGTTATCCATTGTGACGCAGATGTACCTATTTCCGTTCGTCGTCAGAGGCAAGGGTACTGCTATATCCACTGCCACCCGTTCCATTGGGGCTCCAACCTGGTATAGTTGCAATGGGGCACGGTGACGCTTTTTGGGGCCCTTCTTTGCAAAGCACACCTCACACGCGTGACACCATTCTTCCACGTCCTTCCTCATGCCAACCCAGTAGAACCTTTGGCGCAGGCGACTCAGTGTCTTCTTTACCCCAAGGTGCCCGCTGGTGATGCTGTCGTGCATTTCTTTCAAGACGCCTTCCCGGGACTTCATAGGTAGCACCGTGGACCAGTAGTGGTCAAGACCATCATGAGAGACCCAGCGTCGCTGCAACACCCCGTTGTCCACCCGAAGAGTGTCCCACTAAGTCCAGTAATTCTTGGTGGTAGGGCTTTCTCTCGAGATTACTTCCCACCCACGTCGCGTTGACGACCGACTCAGCCACTCCATAATTGGTCTCAGATCTCGGTCCTCCCGCCCCGTCGAAGGGGAGTCACCTTGTCGTGGTGACGGGGCTTGAAGCGAGATCGGCGGCACCACCTACCGTGGTGGCTTGCCCACCTCGATAGGGCTCGATGTCTGTTGGCCTCGTGGACCAAGTGCTCCCCCCTCATCACCGGTAGAGGAGGCCTACTGGTGATGTTGCCTTCTCCCGCCCTGCCCTTTTACCACCTAGGGCAGGGCTACTGTCTCCCCACGTGTTTGCCGTGCGTGGCGTCCCGTATACTCCCCGCCCCTCTCATCTGGGGGTTGAGTCCACCGCGGGGCAGGGTGTAGTTCCCCTCGGTGGGCAACACGCTCCTTTGGTGGGAGGGTTGGGGTAAGACGGGTGGTTCAGTGTGGCCCCACTGAATCAATCGGCTGGTCATGCGATGGCTAGGGTCAAGTGGTCATTGCCGGGTGGGCGGTCGCAACGGTCCCGCGGCCGCCGTTAAACACCTGGCAGTGGATGCGTATACTTCCCCATTACCCCTGGGGCTGTTGGGTGCGGTTTGGCCCCAACATTCAGCCTCCCCTTGTTGGGCTCCGTGGTGGGTGGGGGTGTGAAACACCTCCCTTGTGTATGGGTAAGTTTCCCTTGCCTCGGCCTGCCTCTCTCCCTGACGTCCGCCTGTCCCCGATTACCCCTACACGGTCCTCTCTCGTCGCCACCTTGGAGCCTTTCACCGTTCCTGGTGGTGCCGCTGGAAAGTCCCTACCTCCTAGAGGGGCTGACCAAAACAAGTCCGTGCGACACAAAAGTCCACGTGTATCTGACAAATCTACCTCCCATTCCGGGGGTAGCTCTGATGTGCGTCCCTCTTCCAAGCTGGATGCACTTCAGATGGTGAATATCGATCTATCGTTTTCCTACCGTGCCTTGCACTCCTTACTCAAGCCATTTGGCACAGTCCTTCGTATCCGTCTCATTTATGATGGAGACTTCAAGTCAAACAGATGCTATGTGACCTTTGCTTCCAGCGCTGAAGCCCAGTCAGCGTGTGATGCTGTTGCGACTCTGCCTATTGCAGGTGCTGGATTCCAGGCGAAACTTCTCCGCTCTTCCAATATTTCTGACAGTGACATGGACTATGTCCCGAACCTCTTCGAAGACGCTTTGTTAGAGCCAACTCCCAGGGATAGCCAGGTCCCTCCCCCTCGTTGGTTTGTTGCATACTATAGGAATGGGCGTGGCAACTTCATGCATGCTGCTAGGTACCTCGCCAAAGAAATTGGCACGATCCCTGAGGGGAATCTGAAAAAGTATGGGAAGGGAGTGTTAGTCAGAGGTAAAGATATTACTCAAGCTAAAATGCTGCAACATCTACCATGCCCTGCTGACAACATGTTTGAAACGGTCAAAGCACACCATACCTTCAATTATAGTAAAGGCAGTATATAATCATGACCTCTATGAGTTATCTGAGGAGGAAATACTTGGGATGTGCCCTAGTTCTGTTCATAAGGTGTCCAAGATGAAGGGTTCAGCTAACATGATACTTCTCTCCTTTTTTGGTTCTAGCCTCCCTGACCGTGTCAGTATTGGCCCTCTCCATCTTCGGGTAAATCCTTTTGTTGACCGCCCTCTACAGTGTTTTTCATGTTACGGGTATGGTCATGGTAAGAAATACTGCACTGAGCCTTCTCGGTGTGGTAACTGTTCTGCATTAGGCTCACACTCCACGGCGGAATGTGAGTCAGATGCTTATTGCTTCTATTGCCAGGATGCTCACCAGTTGTCTTCCAGACAGTGCCCACGATATCGCCTGGAACAGGATATTTTGCAACTTGCAAATAGTCAGTTTATCAGCCTTGGTAGTGCGCGCCGTGAACTCATCTACCGCCAGAAGGCCGGTACTGGAGCAAAGACGTACACCTCATCGCTAGGCACTCGCTCGTCTGCCCAGCCCGCTGCTCAGGTATCCTCTACGGTTTCCTCCCGGCCCTTTGAAGCTACTGTTATTATGTCCCATAATAGATTTTCCCTTTTGTCCTGTGATTCTGTCGAGTCACCTCCAGATTCTGATGGAGCTTGTCCGGCCTCGTCCCAGGTGATGCATGTTGATGTACATGCACCTCACATTGCTTCGCCGAAGTCCGCCAGAGGTATGAAGAAGCGACATCGCGGTTCTACAAATTCAGTTGAATCTGTGCCGCCAACTAAGATTACTGTATGTATACATGATTCTGGGGGCTCTCAGAATAGGCCTATGGAGGAAGATGCGGAGGCTCATATTGAGCCTGCTGAGACCCCCTCTGTTCCAGTTCCTGTTGCTTCTAGTGGTTTTCCTGATCGGGATATGGATACTGAGGAATCCCTTGGATATAGTGTTGGGAATCCTCCCCGCGAGCATGTAGCTTCGGGGAGTAGTGTGCGGTCTGGCTCTAGTAGTGTGGCGTCCGGAGGGGGCGCAGGTTCCTTTGTTGGGAGAAAGCTCGAGGTCCCTCGACCCGGCTCCTCTCGGGTCCCAGTCTCCTCTTCTCGTCGTATTACCGTACCGAATCAGGTGGGTAAAAGGCAGTCTCTTTCAGGGGCTCGCCTGGAGCGTACTCGAAAATAGACATCTTCCTACTCCTCCAGTGGAATTGTAGAGGCCTACGAGCCTCGTGGGAGGAACTCCGAGCATTGATATCTCGGTTTTCTCCTGCTTGCCTTTGTTTATAGGAGACAATGCTCGGAGACTACACTCACTCTAGTCCTCCTGGGTATCGTGCCGTTTACAGTACCCCTAATCCTGGACAGGGCCACCATGGTGGCACCGCCATATTCGTTCGCTGTGATATCCCTTATGTCCCATTACAGCTTCACTCAACGTTGCAGTCTGTTGCTGTTAAGGTTTATTTGGGAAAATTTTATACATTATGTAGCCTTTATCTCCCTCCTGGTGTTCCCGTTGACAGACACGATCTTGACGACCTGGTGCAGGAACTTTCCTCGCCTTTACTTTTATTAGGGGATTTTAACGGTCGCCATCCGTTGTGGGATGATGGTGCTACCAAACTGCGCGGACTTTTAGTTGCTTCTTTTATTGAGGATCAGGGATTATAAATTTTAAACTCTGGGGAGGTGACACATTTTCATAGCCAGACTGGTACTTTTACCTCTATAGATCTTTCACTTTGCACTTCTAATTCTCTTCCTGATTTTCGTTGGCGGGTCTTACCGGACTTGTATGGCAGTGACCACTTTCCAATTTTATTGGAACGCATTGATTCTGTACCACAGTCACGCCTTTCTCGCTGGCGTCTAGATAAAGCAGACTGGCAGCGATTTACGGAACTTAGCTCCTCTCTTCGTCCGTTGGCTGACTTTGGAACTTCTGACGAGGCTGCATCCTATTTCACTGATGCCCTACATTCTGCAGCCCTTCAATCCGTCCCCAGGACGTCTGGCCAGTTCCCTAAACGTCCTGTTCCCTGGTGGAACGCCGCTTGCACTACTGCTGTGCAAGAGAAGCGTGCTGCATTCTCTCGACTTCGTCGTCACCGTGGGGACCCCCAGTGTTTGGAAGCTTTTCGGCGAGCGCGTGCTCGAGCACGACGCACTTTCAAGGAGGCTCAACGAATTTCTTGGAAGGCTTATCTCTCTTCCATCACTACCAGAACTACACTCACAGAAGTCTTTAACTGAGTTCGTAAGATCTCTGGGAAGTTTTCCCCCCCTCCCCCTCCAGTTTTATCGCATGCAGGGGAAACGGTGGCGGACCCTAAGACTGTTGCTGACCTATTCGCCAAGCACTTTGCCAGTGTCTCTAGGAAAGATCCTACTGCACCAGGGGCTCGTCATCGCCGGGATTTGGAATCACTCGGCGTTAACTTCGCTTCCACCGGAGGAATCTTAGAAGATCCCATGTTCTCTCCGAGTTGAAGACGGCTTTATCCCAGTGTCATGATTCCTCGCCAGGTCCAGACGACATCCCTTATGATTTCTTACGCCACATGTCTGACTGTGGTTTTACATTTTTATTGGATCTTTACAATTTCATTTGGCGTACCGGTGATTTTCCATCTCTGTGGAGTGTGGCTGTAATTCTCCCCATTCTGAAGCCTGGGAAAGATCATCTCCAATCAACTAACTATCGTCCTATTTCTTTAACATCCTGCATTTGTAAAGTGATGGAGAAGATGGTGAATGTCAGGCTTATGTGGTACTTGGAGAGCCGGTATTTATTGACCCCGGTGCAATATGGTTTCCGAAAGATGCGCTCCAATTCGGATACTCTTTTATCCTTGGAGTCCTCAGTTTTTGAGGCGTTTGCCAATAATCACCACCAGGTGACCGTGTTTTTTGGTCTGGAGAAGGCCTATGACACAGCTTGGTGTCATGGAATTTTACTTAACCTGTTTGAGTTTGGTCTTCGTGGCCGTCTCCCTGTTTTTATTCAGGAGTTTTTATCTCATCGTCTTTTACGGGTTAGAGTGGGGAGTACTCTTTCCGAGGTTTGTCCACTTGAGGATGGTGTACCACAGGGAAGTATTCTCAGTGTTACGCTATTTGCTGTGGCTATCAATGGAGTCGTTGGTGTCCTGTTTGATGGAGTTCATGGCTCCTTATATGTAGACGATTTATCCATTTCGTTTTCTGCTGCAAGGATGTCGTTGATTGAACGAAAACTGCAATTGACTATTAATAGAGTCGCCAATTGGGCAAATACGCGCGGCTTTCGATTTTCGTCCTCAAAGACCTTGTCTCCCTGAACCTTTTGGGTTTCGGGTAGCGTCTGCCATGACACCGTTGTCTTTCCCTCCCATTCCTATTTGCCCGGTGTATCCGTGTGTTCTCCCACTATAAATAGTAAGAGGGATTTACCGCCATATGCGTCCCGAGCCTTATTTTTAGAGCATTTCACTGAACACTCGGACTCCATCCCTGTCTTTACTGATGGCTCTAAATTGGATGCTGGAGTTGGCTTTGGTGTTGTGTTCCCCTCCTTCTGTCGGGGAGGTAGTCTTTCTTCTGTTGCTTCTGTATTTACTGCAGAGCTGTCTGCAATAGTCCTCTCTTTACAGATTATTTTTACCCTTCCTGTGGACTCTTTTATGATTTTTAGTGATTCTCGTAGCGCTCTTTCTGCGCTGGGCTCCTTTACTCCCTCTGTTAATCCCCTAGTTTTACCTTCTCTCGAGTGGCTGTATTTGCTCAGCAACAGGGGATATCGCGTTGGGTTTTGTTGGGTTCCAGGACACGTTGGCGTACACGGGAACGAACGAGCTGATGGACTTGCAAAGGAGGCAGCAGCTAGAGCTGTCCCTCCTAGTGCTGTCCCATGTACAGATATGTTTCCAGAGATTCGCAAGGCAATTCTTGCCAGTTGGCAGGAGAGGTGGAATGCTCGGGGTGCGACTTCCAAAATGGGAGAGATTACCAGGACTGTGTCTCGTCCTTGGTCATACGAAAGTGTCCGTGACCGTCGCTCGCAGACAGCCTTGACCCGTCTTCGGACGGGTCATACGCGTCTAACACATGGTTACCTCATGTCCCGGGGAGTGCAGCCTTATTGTGATGACTGCTTGGTTCCCCTGACCGTGCGGCACTTGCTGGTCGAGTGCCCCAGTTTGGGGGACCTGCGAGTGCGATACCTGTCGCAGTGTCGGAGAGAAGACGGATCATTCCGTCTCTCGCTGATGCTGGGAGGGAGATGCCTTTCCCCGGGACATGAGGTACTTCTCTTTATGGAGAAGGCTGGCCTTCTCCATGAGTTATGACCGTTTTCTGTGTGATTTGTTTCGTATCGTTTTGTTTGGCTTTGCTCTTAGTTTACTTTTTTAGGTTCCTTTTTTACCCCTTTTAGTTTAGTTTTTTTTCTTCATTTCTTTAGTTTTTAACGCATTGAATGCGGCGCAATATGACCCTGGCTGTCGCGGCGCCTAATTTAAATCAATCAATCAATCAATCAATCGGTCCTCCTGCTGCAGTTTTCCCAAGTCTTCCCATGGCGCTTTCGCTGTCTGTTCCACTGTAGTGCGGCGGCACATATTCTGGACGCTTGCCCTCTGGAGGCAATGTTGACACTCAGGTAGGCAGGGGCGCCGGCTCAAGCTGTCCGCGTTACCGTGTGGTAGCCCAGATCGGTGCACAATAGTGTAGTGATGCTGCTCTAGTTTACCTATCCAGCGAGCAAGCTGGCCCTCAGGGTTTTTCAGTGACTTCAGCCACCTCAATGCAGCGTGATCCGTGCGGATGGTGAAAGTTGCACCGTACAGGTAAGCATGGAAAAAGTCAAGGGTCTTGACTACTGCCAGGAGTTCTTTCCGGGTCACGCAATAGTTTTCCTCGGCTGGGGTGAGCTTCTTGCTGAAGTAGGCCACAACCCGTTCCATGTCGGCACATGCCTGGGACAGCACTCCACCAATCCCCTCATCACTGGCATCACAATCCAGTATAAAAGGCTTAGAGGGGTCTGGGTAGGTGAGTACGGGTGAGCTGATGAGGGCCTCCTTGAACTTCTCAAAGGCAACCTGAGTTTCCGCTGTCCACTCAAACTTGCGCCCCTTCTTCGTCAGGAGGTGCAGTGGTGCAGCAATCGTAGCGAAGCCTTTCACAAACCTGCGGTTGTATGAGCACAACCCGAGGAAGCTCCGCAGCTAGTTCACGTTGGTGGGTGTCGGCCAGTCCCTTACCGCAGCCACCTTCTCAGGATCATGTAACGGTGTACCGGGGGGCGTTTAAAGGCGTTGATTAAGACTTCAGCTTCCTCAAGGCGAATATATTCTTAGCCTATATGTACAAGGAGCGTCGGAGCGAGAGCGACTGCCGTTGTGTGTCAGTCGGACTCTCGTGAAGGAGTGACGAGTTACAGATTGGAAAATAATTAAGTTACAATTGGTCACGTATGTCAAGGTGACCTCCACGCACGACGAAATGCTTTGTATACAAACTGAGACGGTAAACACTGACGGACGACATTCCTATAAGGTGGCGTGATCTATCTGTCGTGGGTTTTTTCCATTGACAATTGTATGCCTAATTCGTGGTGATATTAAATAATAATAATAATAATAATTCATTGATATCCTACAATAACACCCAGTGCGTACTCCAGCCTCGCTCACGATGTGTCCCAAGTATTGGACCTCCTTCTGGAATAGGCAGCATTTCTTCGGGCTGAGTTTAAGGTGTGCAGCTCTAAACTGGGCGAAAACCTCTGATAGCCTTTCCATCTCCGTCGTCAAGGTAGATGAGTGCCGTCTTCCAGTGAAGTCCCTCCAGCACCCTCTCCATTAGCCGCTCGAACGTGGCCTGTGAGTTGCATAGGCCAAAGGGCATGACCTTAAACTGCCACAGGCCTTGACCGTAGGAGAAGGCTGTTTTCTCTTTGTCCTACTCCGACATTTTGACTTGGTGATACCCAGACTTCATATCTAGTGTTGAAAACCACTTGGAGCCCACCAAAGCGTCGAGCGTGTCGTCGATCCGTGGGAGTGGGTATGAATCCTTGATGGTGAGATCGTTGAGGGCTCGGTAGTCCACGCAACACCAGAGGGAACCGTCCTTTTTCCTGACGAGCACTACAGCAGACGCCCACGGGCTGCTGGACCGCTCGATTAACCTCTGTTGCCGGAGATCATCCATCACCTCATCCATCTCCTTGCGACGGGCTGGTGCCATCCTTCGAGGAGCTTGCTTCACTGGGCGGTGGCTACCTGTGTCGATGTGGTGCTCTACCAGGTCCGCACACCCCAAGTCCAGGTCTCCTGTGGAAAACACATCTGCATTCCTCACGAGAAGCTCCCTGAGCTGTTCCACTTGGGGCTCCTCTAGACACTTGGAGCTCCTGTCAAACAGGTCGCGCAGGTAGTCGGGCAGCTCCTCCTGGGGCTTCGTCAGGGTTCTCCTGCAGACACAGGTTCTCGGTTCCTGGTCGATCTCATGGCACAACCCCACCATGGTCCCTTGTTTTATTTTCTTTGGGCTGAAGGAGACATTGGCCACGACGACAGGCACTTCCGCTGCAGTAGGGTCTGCCAAAGTACTGCCTACAATCACCCCGTTTTCTACCGGGCATCGATGAATTGATCACGCAGCAAAACCGTCGGCATGTCAGGGGTGGCACCTGGGTATGCCTCGTGCGCCATGCTCTCAAGGTCCTGAGTGAATTGCTGAAGAGACTCGCCGCGCCTCCTGTTGCGGGTTCTGAACCTAACCCTGAAGAACTCGTTCTGGTGCTTGGTCCCATATCGTTGCTTCAGCGCCTGTGCTAGCCCGCTGTAGCTGCCTTTTGTCGCATTGTCTAGCTGAGCAAGGACCTCCATCGCCGCCCCTTTCAGGCTAGTGGCCAGCTGAACCGCGCACTCTTGGTCATCCCATCCATTCCGAGCTGCCAACAGCTCAAACTGAGCGCGGTAAGCCTCCCAGGAGACCTTGCCATCAAACTCCTGAGGCTTCTTTCTAACAGGCGACCCCAGCAGACTCATGGGACTGGTGGAACTTCTTGCGGGGATAAACTCAGGCGAAACAGGACTCAAACTACCCCGGACTTGCGCAGGAGAAGCATCTTGAGTACAAGTAGCCCCTGCAGGCACTGGCTGTCCGTTTCCAGCCAAACAGTCTTCAAGGGCCTTCACTCTGTCACTTACGTCACAAAATGCCTGTTCTGTACGGTTCACCTTTCCCTACACTTCTAATATTTTTTTGTGTGTCGTCTCCCGTACCACCTCCATCTCATGTTGAAGATTTGTGTGTTCTTTCTCCACTTCTATCAGGCGTTGTCCCAAGTTCGTGGTCACATCAGTCATTTCTCTTCGCACTGACTCACTTCCATCTTGTACTGCTTGTAGCTGTTGCTGTAATCCCGTGAAGCGATCTCCTAGCTGTTCTTTGAGTTCTTGGTGTGTTCCTTCTTGTTGTTGCTGTGCTCTTTCTTGTTGTTCTTTGAGTTCTGGAGTGTTTCTTCTTGTTGTTGCTGTGCTTTTTCTTGTTGTTCTTTGAGTTCGTGGAGTGTTCTTTCTTGTTGTTGCTGTGCTCTTTCTTGTTGTTCTTTGAGTTCTTGGAGTGTCCTTTCTTGTTGTTGCTGTGCTCTTTCTTGTTGTTCTTTGAGTTCTTGGAGTGTTCTTTCTTGTTGTTGCTGTGCTCTTTGTTGTTGTTCTTTGAGTTCTTGGAGTGTTCTTTCCCGTTGTTGCTGTGCTCTTTCTTGTTGTTCTTTGAGTTCTTGGAATGTTCTTTCTTGTTGTTGCTGTGCTCTTTCTTGTTGTTCTTTGAGTTCTTGGTGTGCTCTTTCTTGTCTCTCCCCCTGTAGTCTCAAAGCTTCCAAGAGTTCAGTCAACACGTCGTCCCTCTGGGCAGCTTGGGAACGAGTCTCCATTGCGAAAAAAAACAAATGGCTACACTCCTGACGCCAATGTTATGCCGGACGTATTACTTGGGTTCCGTGTCGCCGTCAGGAGACTCCGTGGGAGGGAGATATGTAAACACCTTGCACAGCTTCTGTAGTTTAATATTCTTCCTTAGTAGTACAATTCACTCTTGACTCTTCACTGGCCACTAGCTTACTATGACTGGGACTGACTCCTCTCGCCCTCTTCTCCTATATATATATATATATATATATATATATATATATATATATATATATATATATATATATATATATATATATATATATATATATATATATACCGAACAGTACAGTCTTCGCCGTGAACTGGCCACATTCTTGCAAGATCAGGGGCACAAGAATGCTTGTTATTTTCGTGATCCACACTGTCTTGCTCGCCTTGCACTTCTGACTGACGTTTTTGAGCACATTAATAAGCTCAACACTGAACTTCAAGGAAAAGAGAAATGGGTGTTTGACCTTCAGGGTGCAATAAAGGAATTTTGTCAGGAAGCTGCAGATACTATAAGAAGCTGAAGCTGACAGTTACTCTCATTTCCACCACTACTTGGAATTTACAGCTTCATAGCATATTAATTTTCATGAAGCACTGGATCTCGCAGAAGAGAAACAGGATTTACTTAATTATTTGCAGAATCTAAGAGGGAATATGAATGCTAGATTCCCAAAGTTGCTAACCGAGTCTTTTGATTTTGTGTAGTTTCCATTCAAAACTGACGAAAAGCAGTGTGGTTCTATTGCACTTGAAATGGCAGAATTACAAGCTGACAATTAAGCAAGAGTGGACTTTGATATGTATAAGGACATAGGAAAGTTTTGGATTAATTTAGCAAATAGGCATTCAGCTGTAAAAAATTGAGCCTTGTAGGTTCTTGTGCAATTTGGAACCACTTATGTTTGTGAGTTTAAGGGAGAAATCATCAAGGAGGTACGACTGGAGGTACAACAGGTACTCAGGCAGAACATCGCCGACGAGATGAAGAAGCTGAAAGATGATGTACACGCAGAAACAAGAGGACCAGGTAACATGGATGGTGTCCCAAGCTTACAAGGTATGAAAGACTACATAAACAACTACATGGAGGAGCATATGAGGGAGCAAGAGGATAGAAACAAGAGAAGGAATAATGTAGTTCTGTACAATATACCGGAAAATAAGAGTGGAGATGTAGACCAGAGGCAGGAGGGAGACTTGAATCTCTGTAAAGATCTTTTCCTAAACAGTCTAGAAGTAAGAGACATACAGATGCAGAAAGTAATAAGACTCGGAAAAAGCAGAAATGATGGGAGACACAGACCTGTCCTTTTTGTTCTGAGCAGTGAGGCAGATAAATTTGAGATTCTAAAAAATGCAAAGAAGCTGAAATTTGAACGCAACACCTGGAAGTCGCCCGTTGGAATAGCCCCAGACCTCACAAGACATCAGAGGGAACATGAGTTCAAGCTGAGACAAGAACTCAAGCAGCGTAGAGAGCACGGAGAGACAGGACTGTATATAAAAAACGGGAGGTTGTACAAAGCAGGAGAGGGAGAAGAGAGGCGATTTTAAGTCAACATCAAGCTAGACACATTAAGAGAAGTAACAAAAGTACAAAAAGTTCTTTAAGGCTCATTAATATACAAGGACTTACAAAAACCAAAGCAATAGAGGTAGGAAAACTAATTGACCAAGACAACTGCATGATATGTATAACTGAAACTCACCATAAAACAGATAAAGTTTTATTTAGCCAAGGAATTAATACTTATGTAAATATGAGGAAACGGGAAGACAAGAAGGGAGGAGGACTGATGTTCATGTACAAAAATGGCTGTGACTTTGTGTGCAATAGCACGGATACAACGATCCCTGATCTCTTAGAATTAAAAGGTAGAATTAAGTATCTCGATATAAGGATAATACTGGTGTACTTATCCGTCGAAAGAACACAGGAAGATAAGATAAGGAACAAGACTATACAAAATGAAATACTAAAAAAGATCCAGGAAAATCAAGACACTGAAAAGGAAGCATTAATATTATTGGGAGACATGAATGGACACTCTGGATTACTAGGAGAACAAAATTTAGATAACAATGGAAAATTTATCCTGCAATTGATTACATAAACGAACTTAACACTCCTAAATGAAAATAGATGCACTGGGATGTACATATGGAGTCAAGACCAAAGGAAAAATGTTATTGACTATGTGCTTGTAAATAATAAAATGTATAAGTATTATGAATCCATGCATATTGATGAAATCAAGAGATAATAAACTTATCAGATCATAACTTAATCACAGTGAACCTAAATATAGGAGAGGAAAGTGAGAGTTATGGGAGAAAGGCAGAATGGAAGATAACAGAATATTACAAAACAGATGAAGATTCGCTCAGGAAATACACACTAGAAGTAGAAACTCAAATACGGAACAAAAACATAAACTGCATAACTGACTTCAATACCATAGTAAAGGACGTAGCAGACGCAAACCTCAAGGGAATATATAGAAGGAAGACCAAACAGAGTCAGGAGCTACATGAACCACCATGGATAACAAATGAAATTAGGGTGAACATCAAGAAAAGAAAAGAATACAACGGAACAAGAGAAATGCCATAAGAAAGGAGGAAAGAAGCCAGTGGAAAAACCTATTTGTGGCCCAGAAAAAGAAAACTCAAAACTTGATAAAAGAAGAGATGCATAAGCGTGAAGAAAAGATAACAAATGAAATAAAAGAAAAAATTTGGAATGAGATAAACAAGCTAAGAGGATACAAGCATAGAGAAACTGAAAAACAAGTTTTATTTAATGAGGATGGACAAAAGTTGTCACAGGAAGAGGCAAGTACAACAACTGAAAAACACTGGGAAAAAAATATGCAAAAAACAAGAAAATGAAATAAGGAAGGTTTGGACAAAACATAAAGAGGAATATATAAACAAGTATGCAGAGCAGGGATGCAAGACAATTTGGAAAGAAGAACAAACAGCTTTCTGCATCCCTGATGCATTAAAAGAACACTATGAACTACGCTTTCAAACAACAGAAGAAAGAGCGATGAACTATCCTGTGTTTACTGTAGAAGAAGTTAAGAGGACTTTACAAGGACTAAAAAGCAGAAAAGCTAGTGGCCCAGATAAACTAAAACCAGAACTATATAAAGCGCTGAAAGATAGCCAAATATGCCTACGTACTCTTACAAGATACTTCCAAAAAATTCTGGATGAAGAACAGAGTAAAAGAATGGGAGATGTCTATAACAAAAATGATTCCCAAGACAAACAAACTCACGGCTGGACAACTAAGACCAATTGCCCTTACAGATATAACCTACAAGTTATTTATGACACTAAATGGACAGAGGATAGACCAACATGTGATGCTAAACAACCAAAATAAAGAAACGCAAACAGGCTTCACGAGGGGTTGTCAGACTGAGGACAACCTGCTCATACTACAATACTGTATTGACAGCAGCTATAATTATGGTCTCCCCCTTATTATAACCTCAATAGACTATAGCAAAGCGTTTGACTCAGCGAGAAGGGAATCCATAGTAGAAGCATTAATGCACTACAAAATTCACCCAAAAATAATAAGTGCTCTTACAAACATATATACAAACGACAGTACAAGGATCATCATGGAAGAAAGAGAAAAGGAAATGGACATACAAAATGGGATAAGACAGGGCTGCACAGGATCTACTGTCTTATTCAAGTTGATCACCTACATGATTATAGAGGAGTTGGAGAAAAAAGGAAAAGGCATTCAGAACCCCCTGTTCAACATTAAAGCACTGCACTGTTGTAATGTGTATATTATAATGTACATGTGAAAGTATGACTGTACGTGTCTCAACACCCGGTCGGTGTCGCACAACAGGATGTTTAACAACACGTCGTGCTTTTGGCCGTGGGAAACTGTGATGAACTGACACTGGCATCAACAAATGATTTAAAGCGCGAACTGTTATCTCTCGTCAGGTCCGGTGTACCGTTGCCTGCGTTCTCCAGTTGATTGAAGTGGTTGAGACAACACAATAGCCTATTAGTTAAGTGATGTGTGGCCGAGCGGTAGCCGTTATAAGTTCACTTTAGTTCACTTTAGTTTTCTCTCTCACAGGGCAATACCAAGACAAAATGTAATTTTAACTATATTAACAGTTGTACTACATAAGGTTTACAGTTTACTTGAGCGAGTCGCACGCACATCAGAGCCAGCCACACCAAGGTGCCCGGGGCCGGCGAGCACCACTCGCCCGCCCGCTGCCCGCTGTCTTCTCTCGTCTTCTCCCCCGTCTTCGCGTTCCTCGCTCGTTTTATATGCTTGTTAGATCGTCCGGAAGGGTGTGGGTTCCGGTTGATGACTATTAATGAAAGTCAACATTTGCTGATCCTAGTGTCAGTTCATCACAGCTTCCCACGGCCAAAAGCACGACGTGTTGTTAAACATCATGTTGTGCGACACCGACCGGGTGTCGCCACACGTACAGTCATACATACACATGTACATTATAATATACACATTACATCGCTCGGTTCTCTAAAAGTCGCGACCTCGCGACTCACCCGACCTATTAAAGCAGTGTACCTACCCATGTTACAGTCGCACAATGTGTACTAGTTAAACGAGGTCCTGTTATGGTTGCATTAAAAAAATATATACAAGTCAGAGCCCGCCTAACGATACAACATCGGGAAATGCCGATGATAATAAAAATAATCATGGAAGTAACAAGAAATGGGCAAAGTACATACAGGGCGAGGTAAACAGGGCTAGAGTCGTGGACATGGAAGCTCAGTACTATTCCGAGAAAACAAAATAATAGCTAAAAAAAATTATTTACATGATACATCCTAGAAAAATTAAATTGAGCTATTTGGAATAGTAAAAAGAAAAAGGAACAATCCTTGAAGAAGATCTGCTACACACTGAACCTTCGAGTCACACCTGGACACAAAACTGTCGCAGAGAAACACTCATCCGTTGCGTGACAATTAATTGCCAGTGTCGTTACCCTCGGCACGCCTTCGAGACGGGTGGGGTTTACAACAATAGATAAGGTTGTGTGAAAAGATGTAATGTTATCCGTAGAGTCTCCCAATAGTTACAATGTGATAACAAACACAAGTCTGGAGAACCTTAGAAGCATCGGCAGTCAGCACCACTAACTCCTAATACTCCGGTTTTCAGGTCTTCAGTACTATAAAAGAAAATCCTGTCACCAAGTTGTGAAATCACTGTTGTAACAAATCTCACTGAAATATATAATTCCAGCATTAATAAATATTAAATGAAAAAGACAGATTACCACCTATCCCTCGATCGTAACGAACGTGGATGACTGACATCTTTGACGCCAAAAATAATTCCCATAACGGGTAACAGTGGTATGTCAAGTAAGGGTAAGTAAGACTTGTCTGCTTACTTCCAAAGTTTACATATATTCACATGCTGGTTACGATAAAAGTTAGGGACAGCATCTGCTCAAGTTAAGTTAAGTCTGTCAGTGTAGAGAAAAAGTATGTTTTAAGCAGAAGCACATGAGGTTCAAGGTTAAATTGTACCTATCCCTATGTTAGTCTACACCCTCGGTTATTACGGCTCCAATATAATTTAGAGGACTGACTGCCTTGCATCAACTCAGCAATAAAAGAAAATAGTGGGTTAGAGTGAAACGTATTACTCAAGCACTCCCCTTCTCGCATGAAAAAGATGCAGGCAAACGCTTAGGAACCAAACATAAATTAGTAGATGCGAGGATGCAGGTTACAGTCGTGTGGTGGAAAGATACACAAAGCAGCGTCAGGCTGAACCTCAAGCCGGCGCTAGTCTTTGGAGACGATCACTATGCACCATTCTGTGCAAAAAAAAAGATCGTAAAGCTCAAATTTCCAACCACCTATTTATCTGACTATTTCTGCCTAAACCACGGGTAAAAGAACATACCAAGGAATTTTTGATTACCGCTGGTGACACCCAAAAAGGTTTAGGTCAGAGGGTCGCGAAAGCCCCCCTCCCCGACGAACGTGTCGACGGCAAACGAAGCTTCAAAAAGGACCCAAAATTACTTTAAATGCCATAAAAGTTGGCTGATAAAACCGTGTAGGTTGCCAGTGGGGCTGTAGTCAAGGGATACTGCTCTCCTTCGAAGAGGAACTTTAAGGACAATCATGCACACAAGGAACTCTAGTAATAATCTATCATTAGCTACAGAAATGGTTTCTCCATCTGTCCAGTTTCCTTGTTTAAAACACGAGATCAAATCAGCAGATAGCCTATAGGCGTCCACTGGCCTATTAAAAAGGCCACTCGTTTGCACAGTGTCCACAGCAAAATTTACACCCTTTACGAGGCTGTATTGCCCATCTTCCCCAAATGTTTCAAGAAAAAGTGACCGAAACGCATCACAATCCTTCCGTCCAGTGAACGCGCTCCTGTTTATGAGGGCCCTGCCCCCGTTCCCGGGATTGACCTTCGATCGGCTGAGAGATATTTTATCTCCCGGATTTGACACGAATGAAATGTCCATGACAATCTCACTTTGAAACAAGAAGTCCCTGGCCGAATAATCTGCCTCCCTTGCTACCCTGCGAAAGGCCTAACTGCTGTTGCTGTTAGCGGGTGATTAGGGGCAGAAGCCATTGTGGGATTAGTAAGGTAAGTAAATACCTCTTGGTTGCACATGCAGCGTAGGAGGAGCAAGCACCCTTTGAAGACTGCTATACTCCTTAAATGAGAACAGTTACCGTTATCCTTGACGGCACTGTTCTTTCTCTCTACCCACCCCTCATAGTCCTCGGGTCAGGTTTCTCTGCCATTAAAAAGAGTTACTAGTAAAATGAGGAGTAAAATGGTAAAAGAAAAAAAATATTGCTGCAAAAATAAGTAAAGTAATAATCATTCACCGCTAAGTATGTGCTCACTCCTCCCCGATGCTTTTAAAATGCATAACAAAAGAGGAAAAAGAATAATGAGTGAGGCTTAGCAAGACAAAACTTCTCCACTGTGCAATAAAATACACAAAAGAAAGGAGAAAAGAAAATGAATGATTATACATGAAATGCGTAACAATGTTACTCAAGAAAAATATTAAACATCTCCACTGTGCAATAAAATACACAAAAGAAAGGAGAAAAGAAAATGAATGATTATACATGAAATGCGTAACAATGTTACTCAAGAAAAATATTAAACGTCTCCACTGTGCAATAAAATACACAAAAGAAAGGAGAAAAGAAAATGAATGATTATACATAAAATGCGTAACAATGTTACTCAAGAAAAATATTAAACATCCACACGCCAGAAAAATCAACAGCTGAAAAATCTAATGGATTAGATACGGCCCCTCACGCCTAAACACGTGAACATAATAATAGTAATGCACCTGAAATCATGTTACAAGTGGTGTAATTACTTAAACCGTATCAATGAGTGTCAGCTAAAATGTGTTAAAAACCTTGAAGACAGCAACTCCATACCCCACCACTCAGCATGCTCGCGTCCTTCCCTCGCCAGTGACAATGGCAGGGCTGCAGGGGTGGCAGGGCCTACCGTCCCCCGTCTGGTAGCGGGGAGGGCGTGGCGGCGGGCAGACAATATACGCCCACCAGTCACCCTCAAAGGTCCGAGTTGCCTGGCGAAGATAAGTGCGCACCTACGACGAGTTGTTTCGAAGGAAGAAACAAGTGCCTGGACACCTCCAAGGAAACTTGGTTGTGTGGAGGTGCAAGGCGGGGCGCGCGGGCTGTGTGGAGGTGCGGGGCGGGGCGAGGTGTGCTCTCGGGTGCGGCTGTGTGGCGTGTGCTGACTCGACTCACTGGGGCAGGAAAAGCCTCGCGCTGATGTTAGCGTATGCTTGCTGTGTCCGATACCGTTCACTGCCCCCACACACTGTCACTGAAGCTACGTTTGAGAGAGAGCGATATAAATTCGGAGTTGTTCGTAACCACGCTGCACATCATTTATGTTAACGACTTTTAAGCGTCATTTTTAACGTGGTTAATGTAACGTGTTACGTTTAAGTTTAAGGCGCGAACTGCTG
>NW_026110642.1:50000-88929 GCF_024679095.1 Eriocheir sinensis
GGATAAGAAAATGAAGAAATGAGACGAAATGAAGGTTAAGTGAAAAAATGAACCTTAAAACACTAGAAAGAACAATAGAAGGTTTAACAAGAGCGACTTCAGAAAGAGAATGCGATGAAAATGATATACAGTACTAAAGAAATTTAAACAAGTGAAAAAATGAACCTGAATATACTGGAAGAAAAATAATTGAAAGGTTAACAAAGGATGGGAAGGGTGGAACATAAAGAAAAGCTGGACAGAAGTGAAAGATGGGTGGAGAGGGCAGTGGATTAGATGGATCACACATTACACACACTGGTTAGGAGAATTAAACACTGCACTGGAAGGCTAGAGATGGGAACTGGATCGTAAGTGGAAGAGTTTGGTTAGGTGACAGACTTGATCGTAAGAAGTGGAGTGGATCATAAATGGAAGACAGTGGGTAGGTGGAAGATTGGATCGTAAGAAGTGGAGTGGATCATAAGTGGTAGAGCATGGGTAGGTGGAGGACTGGATCGTAAGAAGTGGAGTGGATCATAAATGGAAGACGGTGGGTAGGTGGAAGAGTGGATTGTATGAAGTGGAGTGGATCATAAGTGGTAGAGCATGGGTAGGTGGAAGACTGGATCGTAAGAATTGGAGGGTGGGTAGAGCTGGGAGAGATGGAGGAACGTAAGGAAAGGAAAAAAAAGTGGAGGAGGATGAGTGGAGCAAGTGGGAGTGGTGGGAGGGTGGAATGCAAGGAAGGACAGTGGAGGAGGGTGGAAAGATAGCAGAGTAAGAAGGGAGGAACAAGGTGGAACCAAGTGTAGGGTGGAGGAAATACAAGTGGAAGAGTGGATCGAGGGCTGTGTGGAATGGAACGTGGAAAAGGGAGGGTGGAAACAGTGGATGGGTGGAAGAGGGTGAGTGAAAAGTACAAGTGGGTGGTGGATGACTGGCCGACCGGGTGGAACGGAAGGTGGAAGAGGGTGGGTGGAAAAGACAGGAAGTGGATGGGTGGCGGAGTGAGTGGAGCAGGAGTGGAGGTTATACACAGCAGTTGAAATGTACTGAAAAAAATTGCAAGAATGGGGTGGAGTTAGGGTGGAAGAAGTGGATGGAATACAAGGAGAGGGAAGGTGGAACAGCAAAACAAAGGAAGGAAAGGATAGGTGGAATACAAGGACACAGCAAAGGTGGAAGACATCACTGGCAGGATCTTGAGAATGTGACAGAGTGAGGTGGAATGAAGGGCAAGCTGTGGGTGGAAGAGGACAGTGGAACGGAACATAAAACAACCAAAGTAAAAATATAAATTCACGAGAAAGAGTGAGTGACTGTGGGAGCGGATGGACGTGTTTAAGCGCTCCTGAAACTGAAGACTCGGCAGGCCAGCAACAGGAGCAGGACTCAGAGACATGTGTTGCATCTGTGAAGACTTTTCAGGCAATAAGTGGATTGCATGCTGTTTGTGCCCTAAGTGGTGTCATGTGAAGTGTGCTCATCTGACAGGGGTCAAGCAGGATAAGATACCCCCAAAACTGGGTGTGTTCGCCTTGCGTACACAAGGCACCATTAGCAACCAACATTGTGAAAAAATTTGATGAATTTAAGAAAGAATTATCTAAGGAAATATTAGTTGTGATAGATGAAGTTGAAACTCGAGCACTCAGTGTGAATGAGAAGTTGTGCGAGGTGGCGGAGCTTTGCGCTGACAAGACAGTCGGCTGGTGCCAGCTGGGCTGATGTAGCCAAACGGAGGAGGAAGAAGCATCTCCTTGTCGTGAAGGCCTCTGATCTAGATAAAAAGGCTATGGAGATGAAAAATTAAGTTTCCCAGGCATTACAAGGCATTCAGATTACCGATTCAAGATTCATGAATGGAGGTAACATTGTTATGAACTTTGATGATGAGAATATATATAAGGAATGAAGCAGCTCAGAAATTAGAAAATGTAGAGCAAGTTAGCGCAAAAAATGTGGGAAAATTAAGGCCAAAGATCATGATCTGCAATGTGCATAAGGAGGAAACATGGAAACATGGAAATGCAGGCAACAGAAAGCCTACTGGCTCATTACGAGGTCGCCCGCTTGGGTGATTTAATCTCCTCGACCGCCACTTGGGGCTTGGTGAGCAGATGAAAGCACCTCGATATTGAGGAGCAGATGGAAACCCCTCGTTATTCAGTTTACTCCCGACGCAGCGAAATGACGGTCGATTCTATATTTGAAGGAGTTGATGGTATTCGCATTTACTACTTCTGAGGGAAGATTGTTCCAGTGGCGGATGACTGGTTTGAAAAGAAACTCCTTCCAATGTCTGTGTTACATCGACTCGACTGAATGGGTAAACCGTTATTTCTAGTTCTTGAGTTGGTTTGCAGTTCAAAGAATTTGGAGTAATCGACGTTATTGAACTTTTTTAGATACTTGAAGACTTGAATCATATCCCCTCGTAGGCGTCTTTTCTCCAATATAAAGAGATTGAGTCGCTTGAGTCGTTCCTCGTACGGTTGAGCCCTGAAGGTTGGAATCATCTTTGTGGCACGTCGTTGAATCCTTTCCAGTAAAGCAATGTCCTTTCTGTAATTGGGAGACCAGAACTGCACTGCATACTCGAGGTGCGGTCTTACCATGGAATTATACAAGGATAGCATCACGTCTGGTGTTTTACACTCTAAGTTCCTCTCTATGAACCCGAGCATAATGTTGGCCTTGTTGTATGCTTTTTTACAGTGATTCGCGTGTTTCAGGTCACTGCTGATAGTGACTCCAAGATCCTTTTCCTCCTGCATCGCTTGCAGAGGTCTCCCATTCATGATGTATGTGTGGTTACTATTTTGGGACCCAATGTGCATGACTTTGCATTTGTCAACATTAAAAGACATTTGCCATTTTTCCGACCATTCGATAATGTGATTGGGGTCTTTCTGAATGATTTCGCAGTCGGTCTTTGTCAGGGCATCTCCACCCACCTTGGTGTCATCTGCAAATTTCGATATTGTGGATTTCAGTCCTGATTCTAGGTCATTGATATATATGATAAAGAGGATGGGTCCCAGCACTGACCCTTGAGGCACTCCACTAGTGACTGGTAGCCAATCGGAAGGCTGTCCGTTGAGTAGTACTCGTTGTTTTCTGTCGGTGAGCCAATCTCTTATCCACGCGATCAGATTGGCTCCGATGCCCGCCGAGTGCAGTTTCTTAAGGAGTCGCTCGTGCGGTACCTTGTCGAAGGCTTTCTGAAAGTCCAGGTATATAACATCACTGGGGATGTGGGCATCCCAGTTCTTATATATACCTTGGAAGAAGTCTAATAAATTCGTTAGGCAGGAGCGCTTGTTTCTGAAGCCATGCTGGGTGTCGGAGATTATATTATTGTTTTCTAGAAACTTAACAAGTTTATCTCTAATAATCTTTTCGAGTATTTTTCCTGCCACAGATGTCAAACTTATGGGCCTGTAGTTTAATGCAACGCTTTTGTCTCCTTTTTTGAAAATCGGTGTTACGTTCGCCATCTTCCAGTCTTCCGGGACCTTGTTTAGTTGAGCTGACCGGTTGAATATGGTAGTGAGTGGTTGAAGTATTTGTTGTTTAAGCTCTTTTAATAACCGCGGGGACAAACTGTCGGGTCCCGTTGACTTGTTCGTGTCGAGTTTGTCCAAGTACTTTTTTACTTCTTGGTCGCATATTGAGTCAATTTCCAGCGGCGTGATCTCACTCGGCGGGTCAGGGCTCTCGGGAATGATTTCGATGTCCTCGACTGTGAATACGGATGCGAAGTTACTGTTGAGGATTCTGGCCATCTGTTTACTGTCCTGAGTTACAGATCCAGTCTCGTCTGTCAGGGGACCAATATTGGATTTTCTTTTCTTTTTCGATCTTATGTACGCGAAGAATTTATTGGAGTTAGTTTTGATTTCGCGCGCTATTTGCTTTTCATAGTTGCGTTTGCTACTCCGAATAAGGCTGCGACAAGCTCTGAGGCTGTTGTGATACTGTGTGCTGGCTTCGGCCGTAGCATTCTCTTTCATCAAATTATAATTCCTTTTTTTTAGGTTTACTGCCCTTTTTATTTTTCTGGTCATCCACGGTGGATCTACGGCCCCATTTACTCGCCTGGATTTCGTAGGCACTGTAGCCTTCTCTACTTGCAACAGCTTATCTTTGAAGACGTTCCACGCGTTGTCGATTGTATTGTCGGTGATGCCAAGTTGGTCCCAGGTCGTAGGGGGAAGCAGTGCACGGGCTAAGTTGAAATTTCCTTTTTTGTAATCTGGTATCATTGACGGATTATCTACGAGTTTGTGACATATGTTGATATTAAAACGGATTAAGTGGTGATCGCACCCATTAAGTTTCTCACCAACTGTACAGTCGCGAATGAGGTCGGGGTCGCTTACTAATACCAGATCCAGCAGATTGTTTTCTCTTGTTGGTTGAGTTACAACTTGAGTGAGGAAGGAATCCTCCACCATTTCTAAAAGCCTGTTACCCTCTTGATCTCCAGTCATCAGTCCCCAGTCAATGTTAGGGCAATTAAAGTCCCCAATTATAATTGCTTCCTTGCTTTGTGTTAGAGAGTGAATCTCTTCGTAGAGGGCAGTGTCATCGGCTGCCTGTTGTTTCGGAGGCCTGTATATGGTTGCAAGTGTTAGTTTCTTGTTATTTGCGGTTATTTCCACATAGACAGAATCGTATTTCTCTGCGTCCTGTTTGTCTATTTTTATGGCAGGGAGTGTACTTTTTACGTAGCAAACTATTCCTCCTCCTTTCTTGTGCTTTCGACTTTTGTGGAAGCTTTCGTACCCAGGGAATGACATTTCGGATTCTAGATGGGTAGAGTTGGCCCAAGTCTCTGTGATGGCTACCACATCTGGTTTCTCTGTTGCAATATACGCCCTAATTTCGTCCTTTTTGGGTATTAAACTACGTGCATTTGTGTACATGATAGAAATGTGGCCGTGACGAGTTGTACCAGTTCGCTTGTCGGAGGCGTGGTTAGTTACACAGTTTCTTGTGAGTCGCACTGACGCTACGGGTTGGTTGAGCAAGGGCTGCCTTTGCCCCGTCCTCGCCCGCCGTTTTTTGAAAGGCTTTTCGAAAAGCTTTTCACTACCTCGTCCAGAAGCCTCCCGAAACGCGCCGATCCAACCTCATTCAGGTGTAGTCCATCGTTCCAAAACAAGTCTGGGCGCTCAAAGAAGTGGTGCCAGGCGTTTGTAAACGCCACGCCTTCGTCGTCACAAATTTCCTTCAGACTAGTATTGATGTTGCTCGCTTTGCTGTTGAAGCCGGCGTAAGCGCTGATTCTGGGTAGAATTCCAGAGACAATGACGTGAGGGGACTTGGTCTTGTAACGCCGAATGACCTGACGGTATTTTGATAGTAGGGCCTGAGTTTGAGTAGACTGAACGTCATTTGTCCCCGCGTGAATCAAATAAACTGTGTCTTCCTTCGCGAGTTCCGTGACAGCATCGACAGCTGAAGTAATGTCGTCCAATTTGGCTCCCGGAATACAATAACGCCTCCGCGTCTCTGTATTCCTGCCGCAGAATTCCGTTAATTGACCTCTAACCAGCGAGTCCCCTACAAGTCTAACAGATGTTTTCAGCTTGTCTGTGCCCTGAAACTGTGTCTGATCTACGCAGACCACAGCAGGAAGAATGGTCTTGGGGCGTCTAATGGATGAGTAGTGAGCAGTGGGAGTGGGTTGGCGACTGGACGTGGAGGCGTTAGGAGGGCTGGTAGAGGGGAGGGTAGAGGGGGAGCCAAGGAAAGAGGAGGAAGAGGCGGAAGGGGTTGACTGGGGGGGAGTAGAGGAGGAGGATGTTGAGGATGTGGAGGAGGGGCAGAGGCGGAGGAGGAGGAAGGGAGGAAGGGGTTGACTGGGGGAGTAGCGGAGGAGGATGTTGAGGATGTGGAGGAGGGGGCAGAGGCGGAGGAGGAGGACGGGGCGGGAGGGGTTGACTGGGGAGGAGCAGCGGAGGAGGATGGGGCGGATGTGGAGGAGGGGGGAAAAGAAATGTATGAGGAGGCGGCAGAGGCGGAGGAGGAGGAAGAGGCGGAAGGGGTTGGCTGGGGGGGAGTAGAGGAGGAGGATGTTGATGATGTGGAGGAGGGGGCAGAGTTGGAGGAGGAGGAAGGGGCGGAAGAGAAGAGTGAGGAAGAGGAAGGGGAGGAGGAAGAGTAGGTCGTGGTGGTGATGGTGGGATGGGTGGGGGAGGGGACGGGGGTGATGGCGGTGCTGGTGGTGGAGGGTGAAGAAGGGGGGGGGGGGGTTGGCGGCCTGTGGTGATGAGGTGGAGGAGGGAAGGGAGGAGGCGGGGGAGGGATGAGAAATGGAGGGGGCTGAGGAGGAGGAGGTATGTGATCGGGTCAGAATATCGGAGTACGAAGAAGAAGAAGAAGACGAAGAAGAAGAAGAAGAAGAAGAAGAAGAAGAAGAAGAAGAAGAAGAAGGAGGAGTAGGGAGTTGAGGGTATGACGTCACGATGTCCCAAAGTATAAAGAATTGGAGCGTTGTAGATCCTCGTTGGTTGTTTGTAGTGCCTGAATACGTAAGTCTAAGACACAGTACCTACACATCGAGTCGCTGGTTTGGTAGTGAATCGCAGCATATTTTTTTTAACAATTACAGCAATTGAAATAGTTGGACGGCATGATTACTTTTTTATTTCTTTTATTTACTGTTGCAAGACGATATAACGGTGAGCTTTACAGTTAAGATGAATTTTGTATCCGCGTGGATTATGGTGAACACCTGGAGGGAGTTGGTTTTAAATCGGTCGAGTCACGCGGGAGAGTTTGAGGTGTTGCGTCTATGAGGGCCCACACGTGTTTTCCCTCTGGGATTAAAATTCTCTGGGGGATTAAAATTTTCCTCCTTTTCAAAACAGGTGTGCTGGTATACGGGTCAAGCTTTGTACTTCTACGTTAGTGACAGATTTTCTACGTTAGTAAGACACAAGAAGCTCACGGTCTTTCACTGGGTGCTGTGTTAGGTCATGTAGTTGTAATCCTACTGAGGAAAGACAGGAAACACAAAAAAGTCGATATATAACTTAACCACTCGTGGCTGTAACAAGGAAGTCCTCTCACTGTAAGGTAATCCTCGCAACACTTCAAACACTGCGCAACACTTCAAACACTAGTTAGACGCGTCACAGCACTGAGTTAGACGTTAATTAAATAGGTTAAGTGGTGCTAAATAAGACAAGTAAACAAGCACAGTTAGTCGTTCGATTTCTGAGAAGGCGTACGGGCCTATTTAAGTAACGGTTAATTAACAACGTGGATGAACGGATTTCAAAAGTTGTGACGTTAAAATGTAACACACGGAGTCGATTTACACACACGGAGTCGATTTACACACAAAATAACAAGTGTCGTTTCACCAGACGAGGCGAAAAGCAAGGTTAAGGTTTGATGCCGGTAGGGCAGCGAGGTCAACGTCCGTCCCTTTGAGGAGGTCAGGCGAGACCGGGGATAAGATAATTGAGAGTGTTAAACAGGAATGAGTTCCTACACCCGATTCCTGGAGTTGAGGGGAAAATTGAGATTTTCAATAAGTCTGCTGTTGGTGGCACAATGGACTCTATTTTGAGATGTAACCCAACTGTTAGAGACCTGATCCACAAGCATCATGACAAGATAAAACTAGAATGGGGAGTGTATACTGTGAGAGATTGATACCATGCAATACCATGCAATCATAATGTTATTGTCAAAGATACGGCCATCTTGAAGCCAAGAACAATGAAAAAGCCCCAAAATGTTTCAAAGGTGCTGGGGATCATAAATCAAAGGAATGCGCCATGGCTGAGAAGAAATACAAAAACTGTATGAGGAGCAAGGAGCCTGAAATCAATCACTCAGCGAATGACCAGTGTTTTGTAGTTCTACACACTGAAATTGAGAGAATTAGTAAAATAATCGATCATGACTATTGATTGGTATTTGAGACTAAGATAATTTGAATGTTAAATGTTCAGTGAGTTAGAAATAATCATTGGACATTAGATAGTGATACTACGAAGAAAATATCAGATATATGGGAATTGAAATAACGGACATTTGTAATACTGTATAAAAGGAAAGATATTCTGATTGGTACGAACCAAAACATGTGTTAGCCTTTTTGTTAGCTGTTTTTAAGTGTTAAGTTTAAGTGTTACTTTTAATATTAATGCGCGAACTGTTATCTCACGTCAGGTCCGGTGTATCCGTTGCCTGCGTTCTCCAGTTGACTGAAGTGGTTGAGACAACACAATAACCTTTTAGTTAAGTGATGTGTGGCTGAGCGGTAGCCGTTATAAGTTCACTTTAGTTCACTTTAGTTCTCTCTCTCAGGTTAATACAAATACCAAATGTATTTTAACTATATTAACAGTTGTACTACATAAGGTTTACAGTTTACGTGAGCGAGACGCACGAAATCAGAGACAGCCACACCGCTGCAGGGCACGGGGCGGCAGAGCACCGCTCACCTGCTTTTCACCCGTCTTCTCTCCCTTCTCTCGTCTTCTCCGCGTTGTTCGCCCGTTTTATTTGCTTGTTGTTTGTCCGGAAGGGTGTGGGTTCCGGTTGATGACGGCTGATGAAAGTCATCATTTGCTGATCCTAGTGTAAGTTCATCACAGCTTCCCACGGCCAAAAGCACAACGTGTTGTTAAACATCCTGTTGTGCGATACCGACCGGGTGTCGCCACACGTACAGTCATACATACACATGTACATTATAATATACACATTACATCGCTCGGTTCTCTAAAAGTCGCGACCTCGCGACTCACCCGACCTTTAAAAGCAGTGTACCTACCCATGTTACAGTCGCACAATGTACACTAGTTAAACGAGGTCCTCTTATGGTTGCATTAAAAAATATATACAAGTCAGAGCCCGCCTAACGATACAGCATCGGGAAATGCCAATGATAATAAAAATAATCATGGAAGTAACAAGAAATGGGCAAAGTACATACAGGGCGAGGTAAACAGGGCTAGAGTCGTGGACATGGAAGCTCAGTACTATTCCGAGAAAACAAAATAATAGCTCAAAAAAATATTTACATGATACATCCTAGAAAAATTAAATTGACTAAACTGTCATTAGGATACATGGTAATGGAGCTATTTGGAATAGTAAAAAGAAAAAGGAACAATCATTGAAGAAGATCTGCTACACACTGAACCTTCAAGTCACACCTGGACACAAAACTGTCGCAGAGAAACACTCATCCGTTGCGTGACAATTAATTGCCAGTGTCGTTACCCTCGGCATGCCTTCGAGACGGGTGGGGTTTACAACAATAGATAAGGTTGCGTGAAAAAAGGTAATGTTATCCGTAGAGTCTCCTAATAGTTACAATGTGATAACAAGGACAAGTCTGGCGAACCTTAGAAGCATCGGCAGTCAGCACCACTAACTCCTAATACTCCGTTTTTCAGGTCTACAGTACTATAAAAGAAAATCCTGTCACCAAGTTGTGAAATCACTGTTGTAACAAATCTCACTGAAATATATAATTCCAGCATAATTGATTAAAGTAATTCCAGCATTAATAAACATTAAACGAAAAAGACAGATTACCACCTATCCCTCGATCGCAACGAACGTGGATGACTGACATCTTTGACGCCAAAAATAATTCCCATAACGGGTAACAGTGGTATGTCAAGTAAGGGTAAGTAAGACTTGTCTGCTTACTTCCAAAGCTTACAGATATTCACATGCTGGTTACGATAAAAGTTAGGGACAGCATCTGCTCAAGTTAAGTTGTCTCAGTGCAGAGAAAAAGTATGTTTTAAGCAGATTGGGGTAGGCGGTGGCCGAAGTGATAGCGTACTGGACCCACATTCGCCGCGTGATGGACGACGCGGGTTCGAATCCTCACGCTACCACTCGGATTTTTCAGTCACCGCCGAGTGGCTTAAAACTACCCACATGCTGTCCTGAAGACCACCCATCAACCCGGACTCTAGAGGAAGCCGTCCAAGCGAATCAAGAACGAGTTCCGGGGGGCAGCATGAGCCAATGCAAGATGGCGCCACTATAAACACTCGCCTGCGCCAGAACGGGCTGGGCCGACCATCAGGCCCCACCTGGAAGAAGCCTTGGGCCGACCATCAGGCCCCACCGGGAAGATGCCTACCGGCGCAATAGGCAACAACGTAAAAAAAATAAAAAATAAAATAAAATAAAAAAAAAGAAGCACATGAGGTTCAAGGTTAAATTGTACCTATTCCTATGTTAGTCTACACCCTCGGTTATTATGGCTCCAATATAATTTAGAAGACTGACTGCCTTGCATCAACTCAGCAATAAAAGAAAATAGTGGGTTAGAGTGAAACGTATTACTCAAGCACTCCCCTTCTCGCATGAAAAAGATGCAGGCAAACGCTTAGGAACCAAACATAAATTAGTAGATGCGAGGATGCAGGTTATAGTCGTGTAGTGGAAAGATACACAAAGCAGCGTCAGGCTGAACCTCAAGCCGGCGCTAGTCTTTGGAGACGATCACTATGCACCATTCTGTGCAAAAAAAAAGATCGTAAAGCTCAAATTTCCAACCACCTATTTATCTGACTATTTCTGCCTAAACCACGGGTAAAAGAACATACCAAGGAATTTTTGTTTACCGCTGGTGACACCCAAAAAGGTTTAGGTCAGAGGGTCGCGAAAGCCCCCCTCCCCGACGAACGTGTCGACGGCAAACGAAGCTTCAAAAAGGACCCAAAA
Organism: Eriocheir sinensis; assembly: GCF_024679095.1. NCBI lineage: Eukaryota > Metazoa > Arthropoda > Malacostraca > Decapoda > Varunidae > Eriocheir > Eriocheir sinensis. The sequence continues at coordinate 60,705 of NW_026110642.1, forward strand.
TTACTTTAAATGCCATGAAAGTTGGCTGATAAAACCGTGTAGGTTGCCAGTGGGGCTGTAGTCAAGGGATACTGCACTCCTTCGAAGAGGAACTTTAAGGACAATCATGTACACAAGGAACTCTAGTACTAATCTAGCATTAGCTACAGAAATGGTATCTCCATCTGTCTAGTTTCCCTGTTTAAAACACGAGATCAAATCAGTAGATAGCCTATAGGCGTCCACTGGCCTATTAAAAAGGCCACTCGTTTGCACAGTGTCCACAGCAAAATATACACCCTTTATGAGGCTGTATTGCCCATCTTCCCCAAATGTTTCAAGAAAAAGTGACCGAAACGCATCATAATCCTTCCGTCCAGTGAACGCGCTCCTGTTTAGGAGGGCCCTGCGCCCGTTCCCGGGATTGACCTTTCAGCGGCTGAGAGATATTTAATCTCCCGGATTTGGCACGAATGAAATGTCCATGACAATCTCACTTTGAAACAATAAGTCCCTGGCCGAATAATCTGCCTCCCTTGCTACCCTGCGAAAGGCCTAACTGCTGTTGCTGTTAGTGGGTGATTAGGGGCAGAAGCCATTGTGGGATTAGTAAGGTAAGCAAATACCTCTTGGTTGCACATGCAGCGTAGGAGGAGCAAGCACCCTTTGAAGACTGCTACACTCCTTACATGAGAACAGTTACCGTTATCCTTGACGGCACTGTTCTTTCTCTCTACCCACCCCTCATAGTCCTCGGGTCAGGTTTCTCTGCCATTAAAAGAGTTACTAGTAAAATGAGGAGTAAAATGGTAAAAGAAAAAAATATTGCTGCAAAAATAATTAAAGTAATAATCATTCACCGCTAAGTATGTGCTCACTCCTCCCCGATGCTTTTAAAATGCATAATAAAAGAGGAAAAAGAGTAATGAGTGAGGCTTAGCAAGACAAAACGTCTCCACTGTGCAATAAAATACACAAAAGAAAGGAGAAAAGAAAATGAATGATTGTACATAAAATGCGTAACAATGTTACTCAAGAAAAATATTAAACAACCACACGCCAGAAAAATCAACAGCTGAAAAATCTAATAGATTAGATACGGCCCCACACGCCTAAACACGTTAACATAATAATAGTAATTCACCTGAAATAATGGTGCAAGTTGTGTAATTACTGAAACCGTATCAATGAGTGTCAGCTATAATGTGTTAAAAACCTCGAAGACAGCAACTCGATACACCACTACTCAGCACGTTCGCGTCCTTCGCCTCGCAGGTGGCTGCAGGGGTGGCAGGGTCTGCCGTCCCCCGTCTGGTAGCGGGGAGGGTTTGGGTCGGGCAGACAATATACGCCAACCAGTCACCCTCAAAGGTCCGAGTTGCCTGGCGAAGATAAGTGCGCACCTACGACGAGTTGTGTCGTAGGAAGAAACAAGTGTCGAGACACCTCCAAGGAAACTTGGTTGTGTGGAGGTGCGAGGCGGGGCGCGCGGGCTGTGTGGAGGTGCGGGGCGGGGCGAGGTGTGCTCTCGGGTGGGACTGTGTGCTGACTCGACTCTGGGGCAGGAAGAGCCGAGCGCTGAGGTCAGCGTTTGCTTGCTGTGTCCGATACCGTTCACTGCCCCCACACACTGTCACTGAAGTTACGTTTGAGAGAGATATAACAATTCGTAGTTCGTAACCACGCTATCCACCACTTTTGTTAGCCTTTTTGTTAAGTGATGTGTGGCCGAGCGGTAGCCGTTATAAGTTCACTTTGGTTCACTTTAGTTCTCTCTCTCAGGTTAATACAAATACCAAATGTATTTTAACTATATTAACAGTTGTACTACATAAGGTTTACAGTTTACGTGAGCGAGACGCACGAAATCAGAGACAGCCACACCGCTGCAGGGCGCGGGGCGGCAGAGCACCGCTCACCTGCTCGTCACCCGTCTTCTCTCCCTTCTCCGCGTTGTTCGCCCGTTTTATTTGCTTGTTGTTTGTCCGGAAGGGTGTGGGTTCCGGTTGATGACGGCTGATGAAAGTCATCATTTGCTGATCCTAGTGTCAGTTCATCACAGCTTCCCACGGCCAAAAGCACGACGTGTTAAACATCCGGTCGGTGTCGCCACACGTACAGTCATACATACGCATGTACATTATAATATACACATTACACATGGTCAAGTGACTATGATGATGCCAAGTTTATTTAAAAGGACATCAGTAGGCTATCCATAAAACTACGACGTTGTGAATAATTGGATATCGAGGATTATTATTGAGGCTAAGATCATAATTGTTGAAGGCCCTTGCGGAGCGCTGCGCTAGCATTGGAACGGGGCCTGAAACCTCATCAACGGTCAGCGGTAGAATACCAAAAGATAACGACAATCACCTACCTTCTTCCCCTCACATCAGCTAATTCCAAAGGCCAAAAAGTAGATAATTCGGGTTCTAATGAGTGTTCTTTTAAGTTCACGGTAGAGACGAACGATCAAACCCAGCCAGCACACACACATGGGGCCCACATGGGATTTCCATGGGTATTGGTGGGATTGGTGGGCATGGGTAGGGGATGGGGAAATGCATGGGTTTCATATGGGACTCAGGTGGGTTTCCCACAAAAGTAAATATTTTTCTTTTGTGCTATGAGAGCTCAGGAAATTGTCTAAACGACCGAGAAAATTTACCTAGACAATTATTAAAAAATATACACGTGACTTGGCAGACAAATGATTTATGGGTACAACGTGGGACCTATGTGGGTTTCCCACACATATATAATATTTCTTTCATTAATACTGCAACAATGAAATGTGTTGTCAGAACTATTGTAAAGTTATCTTGGAGGCAATTCCTTTAAGAATTATATGTTGTCTGGCAGATGAATATGGGTGCAATATGGGACCCATGTGGGCTTCCCACAATGGTATATTTTAACTGAAATGGCTGTACGAGTGCTTAATTGTTTTTGTAGGCAAGAGAAACAGGCAATTAGTGAAGACTGTAACCGAATCTGCATGGCAATGATATTTTTCGCGGACTGCCTTGCCGTAAAATCAAAATAACCATTACGTAATGTTTTTTTTTCCGAAATGTTAGAGTAATACTGAAATGAGGCCAACAGATAGTTTACAGACGTATCAGATGATTTCTTCTTGTCGCAATTTGTAAAATTATATATTATCTTGCTTTAAATATTATTTATTAAGTATTTTGCATTCTTTTTATGCAATAATATTTTTCATTGTTGAACTAGAAGATGCATTATATTATAACCCAGCAGAGACTTAAAAAGTCGACATTCATTTTGGCCCAGCGGTTGCTGTAAACACAGTACAGCAAGAGCAAGAGCTGGGGCCTGGCGGGAACATAATAGTTTGCGTATTTTCCACCTACATTATCAAGCTACTGTGACAGCAAGTCAAAGGTGAGATGTCTTATATTGCACTTGAATATGTTGTGAATATTCTTTAATGGTTATAGCTATATATGATGCCTTCCATTACGTGTAAAGAAAGAAATGTTAAAAAGTGCTGTCTTTGCAGATTTTCAAAGCCATCCCAGCCATTGTCCTGTCTCCCAACAAGTGCCAAGAGGCACTGATTCAATACTTCGCTGCCACAGCCTATAGGTATGTATTATATGTGGGAAGTACATTACGCACGGTTGTGATAGTAGTATATAAAGAGGTGGTGGTGTAGAGATAGAAGTGGTAAGGTGGTGGTCATGGTGGTGGTAGTTTTTGCTGGTGATGGTGGTAGTGGTGTTGTGGTGGTGGTACAGTATTATTACCTTGTGTCAATATACTAAGTCTTGAGTAACAAGGACATGTGAATGAATATTAATGAATGTAATAGCATATAAGGTTTAAATCTCTGAGAACAGCCTGTGTTTTACAGAGTAGAAACACCTGCAAGGTCGTTCCAGTGGCTGGACGATATGGAAAATTATGAAATATATAGTGCAAGAACAAAGAGAAAAAGAATAAAGGCTAAATTGTGGTCTTATTTGTTGATTTCAGGTGAATGTTCTTGGTGAGATTGGAGGGACTGATGACTATGTGAAGCAAGTAAGGAAGTTCATAATAAGTGACACACTGGCCACAAAACTGAACATGTCTTGAAGGAACAACAAGAAGGCATTTGGTCCCACAAACTTACTCGAGACTGTTTAGGGTAAGTATTTTTTTCACATTTCCTTATCTATCTATCTATTTTTAAAGTCAACACTCACACATAGGTCTATTAACTGTGATTTAGTAAAACAGAAAAAAGTAAAACATAACTAGAGGTGGGAGAGCTGGATCATCTCTAGGGATGCCATAAACAGCAGGAAAACAGGTCACAGCATGCATTCACTGCTTAGCCTGGTAAATATGGAGAATCACTCCGTGCCTTCAATATACAATATTACGCCTCCATATTATAGTTAAGGGATGAAATACATGTCCCTTAACCATAATATGAAGGCGCAGGTACTTAAAAGTAAAGAAAAAGTCCCCAAAATGAATGATATTCACGAAAGGGTAGCCTCCAATGGCAGCGGCGGCAGTCCGCCAGAGTTACGAATAATACCTCCTCGCAAAAATAAGTCGCATATTCACTACTTCCCTTCCCCCAACAAGCATATTTAAGCTACTCCAACCAAACTTTACAATCTGGACCCCCTTACCTTTACTGGATGGAATATATGAATATGGTACCTATTTTTGCCATAGGAGGCTACCCTTTCGTGAATATTATTCCTTTTGGGGACTTTATCTTTACTTTTAAGCACCTGCGCCTTCATATTATGGTTAAGGGACATGTATTTCGTCCCTTAACTATAATATGGAGGCGTAATATCGTATTTTGGAGGCGTGTAGTGATTCTCCATATTTACCCTCAGCCCTAGTAGACCTTACTAACTTATTTGTCGTTTTGGTCGTTTGATTTTACTGATGTAAGTTTTGGAATATATATTAGTAACTTTAATTCAGGTATTTTTTTCTGGTTCTAGGAGAAGTGAAAAAGAATTCACAAACGTCAGATTGCACGAGAAGATGTGGAGCATGCAGTGGCGAAGTGGTTGATGGTGGTAAGAGATCGCAGTGGCAATTGCATGTGAAGGGATACTGGTGCAACATTGTCTGCTAATTAGAATACCTATACGTGTAAATCTTATGGAAAAGGAAGTTTAATATATAGGTTCCTTAGTTTTGTTTACATGTAGTAATTAGAATTAAGGCTTTGTTAGAGATGATTCTAATCAGAATATAGGTAGAGATGTATTTCTGCCAAAGGAATTCTGTATTCTGTATTACTTTATCTATCTATCTATAGCTCTGACGCCTCGTTCCCTCCGGGAACATCCCCCTACGGCAGTGTTTCCCAACTTTTTTTTTTTTCAGGCGACCCCAATCATGCACCTCTAGACATGACTGCGACCCCACTAGTTTAGTTGTATATGTGTTATAATATAATAATACCATGTTTGATATTTTGAGGTCTTGGGGACCCCAGGAAAAATGCTTAGCGACCCCAGGGTTGGGAAAGGGGGCTCTAGGGGGTGGCCACGGCAGAAAAGCCGTAGTACTATTATTACTACTATTGTTACTATTATTCTGTATTACTTGTGTTTACATATTATTGATTAGTAGATTTTGTTTCACAATATTCACGGTATATATGAGAAGCTTATATTTTTTGTGACAAATATATGGAACAATTTTATAGCAGACAGTCACAATATAAACACTGTCAATTTCATTTTACTTCCAAAATCATATTGTGTTTTTGAAGAGTTTTGTTAATGTGGAAGAAAATAGTCATTCAGTTTTGAAGCATGTATAAATAAATAAAGTTAAGTTGAATCGTTTGATTATTATTCATATACCTTTTAGATATGTATGGCTGTTGATATTGGGCTTTAGGCAATTCAACAGAAAATGAACGCCAGAGAAAACTCTCGATATGCTGTATGTACTTTTTATATACTAACATCACTGTTTCATTGGAGGACAGGGGTATGGGTATACTCGTATAATATTGAAGACTGCCTCTGCTTTCTGTTTTTCAGTGACTATGTCAAAAGCCCTTTATCAGTGGTAATGCACCAAATATATGCAAGATATCCCCATAAATTCAATGGCATGCCCATGCAATACCCATATGGATCCCACCCATATCCCACATTTAACCCACATGAATCCCGTGGCCAAATTTATCTGGGCCCCATGTGGGCAGCCCACATGGGGCCCATAAAGTAGCCCACAAAAGACCCACGTGGGTCCCATCATCCAGTGCTGGCTGGGAAACTACCACCAGGGTCATTAAACTACGCCTGGAAATGCTTAAACTCCTACGAAAACTGTCAAATGATTATATGTGCTTGGAGATTAAATGGGGTCTAATGAGAGTTCTTTTAGGTTCACGGTACAGACGAAGGGTTAAACTACCACCAGGGTCATTAAACTACGCCTGGAAATGCCATAAACTCCTGCGAAAACTGTCAAATATGTGTGCTTGGAGGTCAAATGGGTTCTAGTAAGTGTTTTAATTAAGGTAAATGGAAGTACAGATAAAGGGTCAGACTACCACCAAGTTCATTAAACTACCTACCCCAGAAATGCCACCAACCTCCTGCGAATACCTTGTCAAATACGTGTTCTTGGGCACTTAAGGGGGGACCCAGGGGGGTATTTTTTGAGGATTATTTTTTAAACTGACTAAATTAGTTTTTCTCGCTCAACATGTCGGGGATGCTATGTACTACCAGGTAATGAAGCATATTTTTTGTAGAATATTAAAAAAACAGGGTCCCTTTAAGAGATTTAAATGTCCAGCGCTGTTACGTCATAGCGCGCCAACACACGTGGTATTTCTCAGGGCTTGTACGCACGTAAAATTCACATTAGAAATAGTCTTTTTCCCTCTAAACTTTGTCATCCATCATCCCTCTATCCACTTGTGACAGCTGCCGAATGTGAAATGCGCGCTCTGCTGTTCAGTTCTCACCCAGAAGTTGACTGGGGAGGACGTTGAAATTTTTCGCTGCGCTACAACCCAAAAACGTCTTTTTTTTTTTCTACAGCTAAGGAGACAGCTCAAGGGCGCAAATAAAAAAAAGGCCCGCTACTCACTGCTCCCGAACAGAGGTTAAAGGAGTGTCCAAAATCAGAGGTCAATTTCGGGAGGAGAGGTGTCCTCATACCCTCCTCTTGAAAGAGTTCAAGTCGTAGGCAGGAGTAAATACAGATGAAGGAAGATTGTTCCAGAGTTTACCAGCGTGAGGGATGAAAGAGTGAAGATGCTGGTTAACTCTTGCATAAGGGGTTTGGACAGTATAGGGATGAGCATGAGTAGAAAGTCGTGTGCAGCGGGGCCGCGGTAGGAGGGGAGGCATGCAGTTAGCAAGTTCAGAAAAGCAGTGAGCATGAAAATATCGATAGAAGATAGAAAGAGAGGCAACATGGGGGCGGAATTTGAGAGGTAGAAGACTATCAGTATGAGGAGGAGAGCTGATGAGACGAAGAGCCTTTGATTCCACTCTGTCAAGGAGAGCTGTGTGAGTGGACCCCCCCACACATGAGATGCATACTCCATACGAGGGCGGACAAGGCCCCTGTAAATGGACAGCAACTGTGCGGGGGAGAAGAACTGGCGGAGACGGTACAGAACGCCCAGCCTCGATTAAGCTGATTTAGTAAGAGATGAGATATGAAGTTTCCAGTTGAGATTTTGAGTTAAGGATAGACCGAGGATGTTTAGTGTTGAAGAAGGGGATAGCTGAGTGTTGTCAAAGAATAGGGGATAGCTGTTTGGAAGATTGTGTCGAGTGGATAGGTGGAGAAACGGTGTTTTTGAGGCGTTGAATGACACCAGGTTCCTAACAGGTCGTAACAGACGTTCAGCTTTTAAGAAGAAACCCAAATGGTGGAATAATGAAATTCGAAATAGCCTATCTCTTAAAAAATGCGTATACAGTAGATACATATCAACTCAGAGTGAGGCTGACAAACTAGAGTTGGACAGAATTCGCCGCGAAACCAAGAAATTAATGAAACGAAGCAAGAAAAATCTTGAAGAATATATAGCGGAAACAAGTAAATCTAATCCTAAAGAATTTTTAAACTCTATGTAAATAATAAAAAGTTACTCACTTGTGGTATCGGACCGCTTGCTAATGAAAATGGTAACCACACGAACGATGAAAATGAAATGGCTACAATCCTAAATAACTTTTTCGCATCCTTATTTACCGACGAAGACTGTTTATCACCTCAACCCCCGGAGGTTAGAAGGACCGAAAAGATGTTAAGTGGCGTGCTCATCGTAGAAAGTGACATTTTACGCACAATTGAAAAGACTAAAGTAAGCAAAGCTCCTGGTCCAGGCAAAATTACCCCTAGGGTCTTAAAAGAAATCAAACATCAAATTTGTAAACCGCTCTCCATCATATTCAATAAATCTTTAACAGCTGGAAAAGTTCCGTCGGATTGGAAACTTGCAAATGTCACACCAATTTTCAAAAAGGGGGACAAGTCTCATCCAGGAAACTATCGACCAATTAGCCTGACATTGATTGTTTGTAAGTTAATGGAGACTATCATTCGCGACAATATGGTGAAATTCTTCGAAGAAAATAATATAATAAATAATTCGCAACACGGCTTCCGTAGTAAACGTTCGTGTTTGACTAACTTACTTGATTTTTTTCATTATATTTTTGAGGTGTTTGATGAACGCAGATCAGTAGATATCATATATCTGGATTTTCTAAAGGCATTTGATAAGGTCCCCCATCAACGATTGCTCAGCAAACTATTGGCGCACGGTATCTCGGGTAACATTCACAATTGGCTTGCGGACTGGCTGTCTGAGCGGAAACAGTGAGTAGTTCTAAACGGTGTTACATCTAACTGGCTCGATGTCAGAAGCGGCGTACCTCAAGGATCAGTGCTTGGCCCCATGCTGTTCTTAATTTATGTTAATGATATCGATGATGGGCTCACTTGCAAAGTATCAAAATTTGCTGATGACACAAAAATTGCTAGTAAAGTAACTGCGACACTCGACGAAGAAGCTTTACAATCAGATCTAGATCGACTTGCACGTTGGGCCAATCAATGGCAAATGAAATTTAACGTTGACAAATGTAAAGTGTTGCACATCGGAAAAAATAAAAATCGCGTTCGGTACGTAATGAATGGCCAACAACTTTCTGCAGTAAGTAAAGAAAAGGATCTTGGAATCACTATATCAAGCGATTTAAAGCCCGGTCAGCATTGTTCAGAGGTAGTTAAAACTGCAAACAAATTGGTTGGCTTCATCGGACGAGTCTTTAATAATAAATCGGAAAAAGTAATATTAAAACTGTACAATTCGTTGGTTCGACCCCGTCTAGAGTACTGTGTACAGTTTTGGTCTCCCTATTACAGAAAAGACATAGAAAAGTTGGAACGGGTTCAACGAAGAGTAACAAAGATGATTCCTAGGTTGAAAAATTGATCATATGAACAAAGGCTTAAAGAAGTAAATTTATTCAGCCTATCAAAACGAAGAATGCGAAGCGATCTAATAGAAGTGTTTACAATGTTTAAAGGATTCAGTGATATTAATGCGGAAGATTACTTTACAATTGATCGATCAAATAGAACAAGAAGAAATCACAATTTGAAGATAAGTGGTAAAAGATTATCGTCGCACGAAGCTAAACACTTCTTCAATCGAGTTGTTAATGTTTGGAACTCTCTACCCTGTGATGTCGTTGATAGAACAACAGTTACGGCCTTCAAGAATAGATTAGACAAGTATTTTGAATCCAACCAGCAACTAAGATATTACTCATTGCCGTAATAACGTTAAGTTCTTTCGAATACTGGTGTCCTTGTCCGCTTTTATCGCCCGGTTAGTGGTAGCAGTAATGGTAGTTCTTTCCTCTTTCCTACATAAATTCCATGCAGTTTTTCCATGCTGCATGGTTCTTTTCCCTTTCCTGCCAGCTTTGGCTGGAGGGATGGGGGAGTGAGGAGGAGCCTTCGCCTTTGCTGTCCTTCATCTTCCACCTTTGATTAGATAGTTAGTGTAGCTTGTCACAAACAACCTCGTAAGGACCAGCAGGTCTGCTGTTGTTTGTTCTTCCTTTGTGTTCCTTTGTGTTCTTGCCCCAATTGGAAATAATAGTAAGGTCTGCGACTAAGCGTTCTGTTGCCTCCAGCCTTGAATCGTGAAGTTCCTGTAGGGTGGGTCTTCTATTAAAAGAAGTTGAGTAAAGCAGAATGGAATCATCGGCGTAGGAAAGGATAGGACAGTTAGTTTTGGAAAGAAGATCATTAATGAACAACAGAAAGAGAGTGGGAGATAGGACAGAACCCTGTGGGACACCACTGTTAATAGATTTAGGGGAAGAACAGTGACCGTCTACCACAGCAGAAATAGAACGGTCAGAAAGGAAACTGGAGATAAAGGTACAGAGAGAAGGATAGAAACCGTAGGAGGATAGTTTGGAAAGCAAAGATTTGTGCCAGACCCTATCAAAAGCTTTTGATATGTCCAGCGCAACAGCAAAGGTTTCACCGAGACGGCTAAGAGAGGATGACCAAGAGTCAGTTAGGAAGGTAAGGAGATCACCAGTAGAACGCCCCTTGCGGAACCCATACTGGCGATCAGATAGAAGGTCAGAAGTGGAAAGGTGCTTTTGAATCTTCCGGTTAAGGATTGATTCAAAAGCTTTAGATAGACAAGAAAGTAAAGCTATAGGACGGTAGTTTGAGGGATTGGAACGGTCACCCTTCTTAGGAACAGGCTGTATGAAGGCATACTTCCAGCAGGAAGGAAAGGTAGATGTTGACAGGCAGAGGCGAAAGAGTTTGACCAGACAGGATGACAGCACGGAGGCACAGTTTTTAAGGACAATAGGAGGCACTCCATCAGGTCCATAAGCCTTCTGAGGATTGAGGCCAGAGAGGGCACAGAAAACATCATTTTGAAGAATCTTTATAACAGGCATAAAAGAGTCAGAGGGAGGATGAGTAGGAGGAATATGCCCAGAATCGTCCTGAGTGGAGTTTTTAGAAATAGCTTGAGATAAGAGTTTAGCCTTAGAGATAGATGAGTCGGCAGTGTTGCCGTCAGGACTGAGGAGTGGAGGGAAAGATGAAGAAGTGAAGTTGGAGGAGATGTTTTTGGCTAGATGCCAGAAGTCACGGGAAGAGTTAGAGAAAGCAAGGTTTTGGCATTTTCTATTAATGAAAGAGTTTTTGGTTAGTCGGAGAATAGATTTGGCAAGATTCCGGGCAGAAATGTAAAGTTTATAATTAGCATTAGTTTGAAGGCTCTGGTACCTTTTGTGAGCTGCCTCTCTATTATTGACAGCACGAGAACAATCGTGATTAAACCAAGGCCTTTTAGCGTGAGGAGTAGAGAAAGAACGAGGAATGTATGCCTCCATTCCAGAGACAATCACCTCTGTGATGCAGAGGGTGTACAGGAGCGATAGGACAGGATGCAGAAATAAGATTGTGATCGGAGGAGCCCAACGGAGAGAACAGTTTGACAGAATAAGCAGAAGGGTTTGAGGTAAGGAAGAGGTCTAGAATGTTGGGCCGGTCTCCAAGACGGTCGGGAATACGTGTAGGGTGCTGGACCAACTGCTCTAGATTGATGTAGGCTTGTTCACCAGGCTGGTCAGTGAAAGAGGATGAAAGCCAAAGCTGGTGGTGAACATTGAAATCTCCTTGGATGGAGATTTCAGCGAAGGGAGAGTGGGTCAAGATGTGCTCCACTTTAGAGTTCAAATAGTCAAAGAATTTTACATAGTTGGTAGAGTTACGTGAGAGATAAACAGCACAGATGTATTTAGTAACAGAATGACAATGAAGTCTTAGCCAGATGGTGGAAAATTCAGAAGAGTCAAGGTTGTGGGCACGAGAGCAAGTGATGTCATTGCGCACGTAGGCGCAACATCCAGCTTTGGATTGAAATTTAGGATAGAGATAGTAGGAGGGAACAGAGTAGAATAGAATTTACAATGACGTACAAGCGCAAAGCGACCATGAGCAGATTTATGAACATGAAGAAGGCTTCTGGAACAAAATGGAGACCCAGGAAACACGCAAGAAAGCAACGCTAGAAGCAAGAGTCACGACTGTCTTCACACCAACCTCACCACCACCTTTGAGTGATAATATTTTTTTTTTTTCATAAAGGGGGACCAGATGCCTTATCCTTCTCCAGTAAATGAACAAGGTATAAACAATCATATGTGAAGATTTCATGACAATCAAATGAATACAAATGGCAAGACACATGAAATGGAAAAAAAAAATCTTTGAGCCGAAATCTCGAAAATTTGTTTTTTACACTTCAAAAAATTTCACAAAATCGACAAAAAGTCTGACAGTCTTTAGTATGGTATCAATATAAATTACAACTAATTGGCAATTTTTCTCATTTTGTACATTTTTATAAATGTAAAAAAGAAAACGGGAGAAAAGTGGTTCAATTTTTTTTTCCAAGACAAAACAAAATATCTTAAATTTACAAAATGAGAAATGTAGATATATACACAAAGTTTCTATGGTATTTTTTTTTCAAAGCAATTAACTAATAAAGTCTGTGAAACGAAAAGAAGATTTTATGCTCTGAGTCTCCCATACACATTCACCCAAATTTCACGAAATTCACAGAATGTCATAGATTTACACCAACAAACAACATACTAAGATTTCAAACCCATAGGACGTACTGTGTGCCCAGGAGGGACCCCACCTGGCGCCCCCCTTACGTGTTAAAGAATGACATTTTGACAAAGAAACCTCAAAACCACTAATGAACAAGAGACGAAGGTTGAAATACTACTAACAAACCCTCAACCACACTCGGCTAACTACATGGTGCTTTTTTTTTTTTTTTTTTTACAGCTAAGAAGACAGTTCAAGGGCGTAAAGAAAAAAAAAAAACGCTACTCACTGCTCCTGAATAGAGATCAAAGGAGTGTCCAAAAAGAGAGGTCAATTTCGGGAGGAGAGGTGTCCTGATACCCTCCTCTTGAAAGAGTTCAAGTCGTAGGCAGGAGGAAATACAGATAAAGGAAGATTGTTCCAGAGTTTACCAGCATGAGGGATGAACGAGTGAAGATGCTGGTTGACTCTTGCATAAGGGGTTTGGACAGTATAGGGATGAGCATGAGTAAAAAGACGTGTGCAGCGGGGCCGCGGGAGGGAGGGAGGCATGCAGTTAGCAAGTTCAGAAGAGCAGTCAGCGTGAAAATATCGATAGAAGATAGAAAGAGAGGCAACATGGCGGCGGAATTTGAGAGGTAGAAGACTATCAGTACGAGGAGGAGAGTTGATGAGACGAAGAGCCTTTGACTCCACTCTGTCAAGGAGAGCTGTGTGAGTGGAGCCCCCCCACACATGAGATGCATACTCCATACGAGGGCGGACAAGGCTCCTGTAAATGGATAGCAACTGTGCGGGGGAGAAGAACTAGCGGAGACGGTACAGAACGCCCAGCCTCGAGGAAGCTGATCTAGTAAGAGATGAGATATGAAGTTTCCAGTTGAGATTTTGGGTTAAGGATAGACCGAAAATGTTTAGTATTGAAGAAGGTGATAGCTGAGTGTTGTCGAAGAATAGGGGATATTTGTTTGGAAGATTGTGTCGAGTGGATAGGTGGAGAAACTGTGTTTTTGAGGCGTTGAATGACACCAGGTTCTTCTTGCCCCAATCGGAAATAATAGTAAGGTCTGAGGCTAAGCGTTCTGTAGCCTCCAGCCTTGAATCGTTAAGTTACTGTGGAGTGGGTCTTCTATTAAAAGAAGAGTGGCGTCATCGGCGTAAGAATGGATAGGACAGTTCGTTTTGGAAAGAAGATCATCAATGAACAACAGAAAGAGAGTGGGAGATAGGACAGAACCCTGTGGGACACCACTGTTAATAGGTTTAGGGGAAGAACAGTGACCGTCCACCACAGCAGAAATAGAACGGTCAGAAAGGAAACTGGAGATAAAGGTACAGAGAGAAGGATAGAAACCGTAGGAGGGTAGTTTGGAAAGCAAAGATTTGTGCCAGACCCTATCAAAAGCTTTTGATATGTCCAGCGCAATAGCAAAGGTTTCACCGAAACGGCTAAGAGAGGATGACCAAGAGTCAGTTAAGAAGGCTAGGAGATCACCAGTAGAACGCCCCTTGCGGAACCCATACTGGCGATCAGATAGAAGGTTAGAAAAGGAAAGGTGCTTTTGAATCTTCCGGTTAAGGATTGATTCAAAAGCTTTAGATAGACAGGAAAGTAAAGCTATAGGGCGGTAGTTTGAGGGATTGGAACGGTCACCCTTCTTAGGCACAGGCACAGGCTTAATTTTCAAAAGCAAGAATTCTTAACACGTTGGAAATTTCAGACTCACGACACACCTTATCGATACCACCTCTGTCTGTCTGTTTGCTTCCCTTCTCGCCTCCACACACGGTGACGGTTCCGTCTGTACTGATTAATTTTCATTTCCCTCCCTTCAGGGTTGCACTGCCAGCTGGACCAAATTATTGTACCGCAATGTTAAAATTATGCAATTTGCCTTTAAATTATGGCAGATTCTGTGTATGAATTATGGCAGTAATATGAGTAGTAACAAATGTACGGAAGTGGGGGTCTTTTTTTCGGGGGGGTGTCGGAAGTGGGGGTTGGGGGGGTCAGCGGGGGGGGTTACGGAAGAGGGGGTAGCTGGTCCCCCCCCTAACCCCCCCCCCCTCCAATCTTTCACTTTTTCACACCTGCATCAAATGTTCATGATGTAATAATTAATTCCCGTTGTCCACACTCGCAGCTCATAGAGCGACCTGCCTTCCAGAGGGCCTTGGGACTGGATCGAAAGATATATCTACTAGAAACAATGGTAAGTACTTAAATGTTCGCGTTACTTTATATGATTGTCATAAAAAACAGTAGCAGATGTGGATGACGGGAGAGTTGGGCAGCATGTTCAATATCGGCTTTAGTCTTTCTATCTTTTTTTCAGAAGAGACGTCGTCGACTAGCTCTGATCGATCAGATGTTGGTTTCTCTCAACCAGGCCCCAGCGATATTGGAAGTTGTTCTCCACGGACGGGTCTCCGCGACGAAGCCAGTCAAAACCAAAGATAGGTCAAAACCTAATATCTTCTGAAATGCAATATTGTTAAAATGTGTTTTACAAGAGACACATTCTCCATATTGTATTTTAAGTGTCACAGTAAAATATGTGCGGGGTAGAGAGGTTCATTAAATTTCATTTATGTGTTTCATATTCCTTAAGGGCTATCTCCGAAGAAGGCGGGTCTGGTAGGCTCAGCCATTGTCCCTCCTCTTCAGCGATCGGTAGTGGACGAAAACGAAAACAAGCGAATACAGGAACAAACGGTAAGTTTCTACGTTTTTTATTGCGCACACTTCTGTTCTAAGGAAAAAATTGTAATTTCACTGGTTCCTTCTAATATTATTTTACCTTTCTTCAGACATCTGCAGGAAAAAGCAAGCCCGTCGTGAGGGATTCTCCCATCCAAACAGTTCTCCACAGCCAGGGCCCAGCGGTTATAACCCGGGACGGCCGACAACAACACCCTCACCAACACCCGGTGAAATAAGCCAACATTTCAACGGGGCCTTAACAACGATCGACGGGCCCGTCCCACCAGCAGACAACGGCGACATTGCATCGTATTTCAACAACAACACTGACCGTCTTCGCGAGGCAATAGAGTCTGTATTCTAAGGCTGCCAGCAGGTTAGACCTCCTTCTTTTAAAGTGTACGTTGACATGCATCTGCGTTTAGTCTGAGAAGACCCCGACGATGGAATTCAATATAGAGATATGTATATGAGAAATCATATGCAGGTAATTAGCTATGATGATATAGATTCATATGTACGTTACTGGGGAGGCGGTGGCTGAATCGACAGAGTAACACCACCGCGTTCAGGAGGACGCGAGTTCAATACCCGCCCGGTGCCACCAAGCTGGGATTTTTCAGCCACCGCCGAGTGGCTTAAAACTACCCACATGCTGTCCAGAAGACCACCTATCAACCCGGACTCTAGATTCTAGGATTAAAGATGAGCTCCGGGAGGGCAGCATGAGCCAATGCAAGATGGCGCCACTATAAACACTCGCCTGCGCCAGAACGGGCTGGGCCGACCATCAGGACCCACCGAGAAGAAGCCTTGGGCCGACCATCAGGCCCCACCGGGAAAAAGCCTACCGGCGCTATAGGCCGCGACGTAAAAAAAAAAAAAAAAAAAAAAAAAACGTGAATTATCCGAATATTTTGTTAATCGGTTTGAACATGACATGTCAGACGAAGAGGGCAGTGGATTTACGTTAGATGAAATAGTTAGCGTAAAATTTTCCTTCTCTCTTATAATGCTGCACAATAGTATTGGAGAGTATGTGCCCTATCCTAAGGGTGTTCCAGGGAAAACAAGTTCTCAACCCTTCTGGACCCACGGACTGTGTTTTTCAAGTTCTAACAGCTTATCGCTATCTAAAGTCAAGAAATGTAATTCCATCGGGCAGACAATGGGAGAATGCTTGCTTGGCCTCTATTAATACGGGTAACATTCCAACCCCGGTATCCTGGGAAGACCTCGGTCGGCTTGAAAGATTAAACAACATAAGTATTCGCGTTTACTGTCTAGACAACGTTGAAGACAAAAAAGGCGAACTAACTCTAGTCAGAAAGGGGCTCAAAGATCAAGAAGTTGTTCATTGTCTGCTGTTGGGGAACAGACACCTACTAAGCTCTTATCCAAGACTTTGACGCATACATGAACCTGTTTACCTGCCAACGTCGCGGGAAAAAAATGTTTTGCGATATCTGCCAGTGCGCCTGTGAGAACAAGACAACGCTTACTGAACATGTGCTAATTTGCCCAACGATGATCACAAGACTAAGATTCCCACCCGCGGGCTCTACTGTGAAATTTATTAATCATGCTAAGGCATATGAGCCATCTTATTTAGCATTCTATGACTTTGAGAGTATTCTCGTAGAGCCTTCTTCGAATGTGTCTGGATGTGTAAAGAGACATCACTTTGCCATAGCGTATGCTTACATTATAGTGAATAGAAACGGAGAAACAGTACAAAGCGGATCCTATTGTGGAAGTAATGCTGTAAACCATTTTATTCATACAATGCAGCGTGCCTGGAAGAAGTTAAAATTTTCTAAAGGCTACAATAAAATCAACATGACCGATGAAGATACGACACGTCACAATGAGCAAACTCACTGTCTTCTCTGTAAACAGGGTTTTTTTAAAAGGTAAAGGAGTAAAACATCATGATCATGAAACATCAGGAAACAATTACATTGGAGCTTATTGTAATAGATGCAACCTCCAAATGAAAAATCACAAATTGCAGCTCACTCTCATTGCACATAATGCGGATTACGACATGTCGTTAATCCTGCGTGAATTAACGATACCTGACTTGAAAATCAAACTAAGACCAAAACGTTCAGTTCACAAATACCATGAAGTCATCATAAATGACTTGAGATTTATTGACTCGTATGCCTTTATGTCTGGTTCACTCGCGGCTTTAGCGAACCAATTCATCAGTAATGGGAACGAACCCATATACACATAACAGATGTTGAAAGATGTGCCAACACCTGCGTTGCCATTATTGATCAAGGGAAAGCAGGTGTTTTGTTATGACTATATGGATTCGATGGAACGAATTTCTGAGACACTTCTTCCATCCCGCGAAGATTTTTTCAATTCGCTTCAAAAAGCAGAACTTTCCGAAAGTGATTATAAACATGCTCAGAATGTTTGGAAAGTAGCTGGGTGTCAGAGCCTGAAGGACTATTTGTTGCTTTATGTAAAAGTGGATGTTGGCCTTCTATGTGATGTCTTCCTAGAGTGGCGAGGTATTTTGAAAACCCAGTGGAGGTTGGATATTGTAAATTATGTTAGCCTGCCAGGATTTGCCTATGACTCCTTTCTGCTAAAAACACAGCAGGAATTAGAGATGCTTAGTAGCCCAGACTTATATCATTGCATTCAAACAAATGTGCGTGGGGGCTACACAAGTGTTGTGCGTCGTTTTGTACGCGCCAATAACATCTACACGAGCCCTCAGTTTAATCCAAAACATGATAGAAGCAATTTCTTTTCATATCTTGACTTCAACAGTCTTTATCCCACTGTAATGCAGGAGAAATTGCCATGTGGGGATATGAGAAAACTAGATGAGACAGAAATGCAGTCGCTTTTGAGCGGGGGCTTGGTCAATCAAGCAACCGATGGCGATTTTGGATATCTCATTCTGTGCGATACTGAGGCTATCTCACGTGAAGTCGTTGAGAAAACGGATGACCTCCCACTGACCATCAGAAGACACAATATCACCAACAGAGATATATCGTCAGTCACACGCGAATGGTATGAAGAAGAAAACCGTCCAGCACCGTGTAAGAACATAAAACTGACTGGAACACATGCTGCTCAGGAGAAAATGCTGTTTGCTCTGCCCCTCCTTAAACTACTTATTCAACTAGGCCTGATTGTTAAAAAAGTGCATGCTATTTATACGTTTAAGCAAAAGCACTTTCTTGCGGACTTCATTCAGGATAACATAGAAGCCCGCAAAAGTGCTACTTGCTCTATCAAGAAAATGCAATCAAGTGTATTTCAAACAGCATTTTTGGTCGATTCCTGATGAACGCGGCCAAATATAGTGAAGACATAGATATTGTCACCAACCGCGAAAAGTTTTTGAAGCTGGCCCGAAGTCCTTACTTTAAACGCGTTGTACCTCTCAATGATGGCCATGTAGTTGTAACTCTCCATAGGAAATATTCACGGGTGAATCATCCAAACTACATTGGCTACTACATCCTAGAGCTGTCCAAGCTGCGACTATATGATTTCTACTATTACAATGTGTTAAAGGCTCATTACGGAGATCGGGCGAAACTAGTATATTGTGACACTGATTCCTTAATAACAGAAATTGAAACTCCTGATCTATTAACAAAGTACTCGCAGGAACCCTTCAAAAGCTATATAGACACAAGTAACTTTAGCCCCTCACATTCCTTGTACAGCACAGACAACAAAGGAAAGCTTGGATTTCTCAAGTCTGAGGTGGGGGAAAGAACCATCTCAGAATTTGTAGGTGTAAAACCAAAGTGCTACTCCATCCTCTTGGCAGACGGTGACCGGTTGAGTTCAGCTAAGGGCGTTCCAAAGTTCATAAAGAAGAAAATTGCTCATCAGCGATACAAAGACGCCCTATTCCAGAAGCAAACATTTACCTTTGGCTATCAGGGATTCACAGTGCGCAATGGACGAATGAGTACAGTAAAATATCCCAAGAGAGGGATATCTGTAGTTGAGGACAAAAGATACTACATTACCACCTTGGAGTCACGATCTTACGGTCATCCCGATAATTATATAGGGATAGAGGAGTAAGAGAAGGAGGAGGAGGTAGCCCAGATCGTGACACTGCCAAACGAAGAAAATTTGGAGGAAGGCGATGAAAGAGGCATAACAGAAGCGAAACTAGCCGAGGTAATGGGTGGGCAAGAGATCGGTGAAATGAGAGAACAAGAAGAAGAAACCTATGAATTGTGGGGAGAACGGGATGTGCTGGCCGAGCAATATTTTCCCTTGATAAAACGGGTAGAGACGGATGATGACATGTTAATGCTAGCCGCGGAACAGGAAGAAATAAATCAAATGCTCTCATCATCCCCCTTGAATATATGCTAGAAGATACAGACTTTTCAGAATAAATTGTAGTTGTTTATAAGATAAGGACTGGTGTGAATGTTGTATATACTGTTTATAGTGTAAGAACTTGCCCGCTATTTTTATATTAAATATAAAATATATGTAAATATATTCTGTATATAGGACTAATGTTGGAGCCTATGATAGTATAAAATTGCACATGATGAGTCTGGAATGATAATTTGACCAAATTACAATAAACATTGAGTTTGTTTGACTTGTCTATATGTCCTTTATCAAAAAAAAGAAACGGATAAAAAAAAAAATAATTGTCTTAAAATTTATTCGATTTGTGGAAACATATGAATAAAACGCTTTTATGTTTCGATCCGGCTCATACATAAAAGACTGCCCGCCAAATAAGGCAGCGGCGGCGGCAGCGGGCGCTGCGACGACAGGATGCAACAGGATTGCGCGGGGCGGGGCGGGGGCAGCACGGGGTAGTGGCGGTGACGAGTGAGGACCTGTGAGTGGAGCCAGACCTCTGATTTAAGCATGGTATACAACCCCCATCCCCCGATAGAGGAACTAGAAAATTATTTATGCTTAGAATAGCTTCATGGAATGTAATACACTTCAATATGAAAAAATCAATAAGGCAATACTTACTTTTTATGAACACGTGTTAAATGTTTGATGTCATACGGGCATTATAAACTTGCTGGAAGCGAATCTCATCACGTGTTCATCATTCCTCGAATATTCGGTCTTGGAAAACTCTATACATATTTTTTCAAAAGTTTCTCTTACACCCAAGTGTGAAACTTTGTAGGCAAAGTACATGGCATAAGCCCCGCACACATCGCTTCGCGTGCTTTGAAGTCGAAATGCATTTTTATACATACTGAGCCCGGGGTAATCAATATATTTAAAATGATCAGAGTATAATTTTGGATCGAGAGCATAACTATCTAGGAACACTGCCATGCCCGGTTCATAGTAGAGACAAATCCAGTGTCCCATTTCTCTTTTAGAATAAATTGGTAGCGTATTGACGATGCACACTATAGGTTTTCTATATCGAGGTATAGAGTTTACCTCGTCTGCCAATAACACGCCTAAAAACAAGGCTTGCTTTCCTATGTGCCCCCTCAATCCTCTTTCAATCTCCATGTTGTTCATCGCACAGCCGCTTCAAGCGCGCACATCACACTGCAGCCGTCTTTCAGAGTTAACTGTTATTATACCCACTGTTTCGCCAAACAGTATCAACAGACGGTTCTCGTTTTCTCCCTTGCTTAGATTCAAGCTAAGTCTAAGCCCCCCATTCATTTCAACGGGCAAATTATCATTCAAGTTTTCAGCACGCAAATCAAATGTGCAAATCATTGCCCCCTTGCCGAAAATATCCTTTCCGATTAAATGGTCTTTGTGAAAACCAAGTGGATCCAAAGTACGATGGTAGAGCTCAGCATAGTCATGAGGGAATTTACTAGAATATTATACATGGTTCTAGTCCAAATGGACAGGGGAATCTGGTGGGTAGTATAATACACACAATAATATTTGTCCTATTCTCCTAACACTTTTCAAAGGCACCCATAAACACTCTAACTGTGGAGGAACAGCGATTGGTGCTTGTACAGCATTCATGGGCTGTCTTACGTACACACACACGCCGCCACCACGGCTGCCTCGGTGTTTGTGAAACAAATCATAGTTACTAAGTTTGTACATGAATGATGGTTTATTGATTGAAAACCAGGTCAGGTACAGAAGGCGAGTCACATAGAATGATCGAATTTCTAGAAGAAAATTATCTAAGCCAAATGGTTTCTGAGCCAACTTGACAAAATAATATACTCGACCTTGCTATAACGACCCAAGATAACCTTCTCAGTAGTGTCACGGTAGGAGAACACCTCGGTTCTTGCGATCATAAATTAGTGCGCGTCGACATTAAAGCTCAATCATCAGTGACTGAAAATAAAGTAAAGGTGCCCAATTTCAAAAGAGCTAACTTCGTAGAAATCCGACAAAAACTAACAGAAATACAACTATCAGATGACGGCAACGTAGAGGAAGCCTGGCTAAGCCTTAAAAATCACTTACTCACTCAGCAGAACACATTCGTCCCCTTATTGCGAAGCGAATTAACACTAATAAAAGCCCACCGTGGTTTAATAGCGAAATTAAACAATCAGTCAATGAGAGAAAATTGTTTTACAGGTTAAAGAAAGAACAAAACACGCCCGAAAACATTAGACTTTATAATGATGCCAGGCGACGAGTAAAAAGACTAGTAGGTCAGGCAAAGCGTAGATACGAAGAAAATATTGCAGCCAACTGTAAAAATAATCCGAAATCTTTCTTCAGTTACATAAACAACAGAAAGGCGATCAAAAGTGGTATTGGACCTTTAACAAATAGCGACGGTGCACTAGTGACTGACAGCCAACACATTGCAAACCTCTTAAACAATTACTTTTCCTCGGTGTTTAATACTAACAGTTTTCCTCTCGCTACCACCAACACCAGTACTATTGTAAATCTCGAGCATGCATTGCCTAATTTTGAAATAACAACCGATGAAGTCCTTAAAGCTCTCCATTCACTTAAAACAAATAAAAGTCCTGGACCTGACAAAGTATATCAAACTCTGCTGAAAGAAACAAATAGCGAAATAATATCCTCCCCTCACAACTGTATTCAATATGTCCTTGCGACAAGGCATCGTCCTTCAGATTGGAAAAAGGCTAACGTGACACCGATTTTCAAGAAAGGAGACAAAAAAGTACCAGGTAATTACAGGCCCATTAGTCTAACTTCGGTTGTAGGTAAGCTACTTGAGGGCATAATTAGAGACAAAATTGTGAATTACCTTGAAAGCCACTCATTGATTGGGGACTCACAACATGGCTTCCGAAACAAAAGATCCTGCCTATCAAACCTATTAACCTTTTATAACGACCTCTTCACTGTTTATGACGTAACCAAATCACTGGACGTAGTCTATCTTGATTTCAGAAAGCGTTTGATAAAGTCCGCATCATAAATTACTTTACAAATTAAAGCAAATAGGTATTGACGGTCAAGTAAACCAATGGATCGCGAATTGGTTGAGCAACAGACAACAAAGAGTAGTGATCGACGGATTTAACTCAGAGTGGGCGCCTGTCACTAGTGGCGTCCCTCAGGGCTCAGTCCTTGGCCCAGTGCTCTTCATTATTTACATCAACGACGTGGATGTTGGACTCATTAACCGCATTAGTAAATTTGCAGACGACACAAGATTGGTAACTCGGTTCTCACTGACGAAGACAGGCAAAGCCTCCAAGAGGATTTGCACAAAATTTCAACTTGGTCGGATAGATGGAGATGCCCTTTAACGTAGACAAGTGCCAGGTCCTTCAAGTTGGAACGAGGAATAAGAAGTTCGAATACGAAATGCGCGGCGTTAAACTCAAAAGCGTTCAATGCGTCAAAGACTTGGGGTCAAAATCGCGTCAAACCTCAAATTCTCACAGCAATGCATCGATGCAGCAAATAAAGCGAACAGAATGTTGGGCTTCATTAAAAGAAACTTTGTATTCAAGAATAAAGATGTAATACTCCCGCTCTACAACAGTTTAGTCAGACCCCACTTGGAATATTCGGTACAGTTCTGGTCTCCCACCATGCAAAGGATATTGCTAAATTAGAAGGTGTTCAGCGTCGGGCGAAAATGATCCCTTCCTTGCGCAACAAATCCTACGAAGAAAGGCTTTCTACCCTTAACATGTTCTCTCGTGAGAAACGTCGCCTCCGAGGAAAACTGATCGAATGTTTTAAAATACTTAATGGTTTCACGAATGTAGACAGATCAACATTGTTTATGATCGATGACACTTTGCGCACGAGGAACAATGGCGTAAAACTCAGATGTAGACAAGTAAATTCAGACTGCACCAAATTTTTCTTCACCAACGCTGTAGTGCGAGAATGGAATAAGCTTCCACCGTCAGTGGTCCAGTTTAACGATTGACTCCTTCACACATAAGCGCGACCGTCACTTCCTTCAACTTAATATCAACTAGAGTAGAAATGCAACGTTTTGGAGTCTTCTGATTAATGTAAAATCACTTAGGTTTAAGGACAGACCACCAAGTCTGGACCATGGGGTCTGTGTGGTCTGATTTTCTATGTAAATCTATGTAAATCACTTATTGTGATAACATCGGGATCCTTTTGCTCAGCGACCAGACATAACTCTTCAAATTTATTGCTAATACTTGTGGGATTGGTAAGAAGCATCGAGGGGGGTTGGGAGGGTATGGGGTTGGGTTGTCTAGGGATGGGGGTGAGAAAGTGGTGTGATATGGAAGGGGGGCTGGGGGAGGGGTCACGGGGCTGGGTTATGTGTGTGTGTGTGTGTGTGTGTGTGTGTGTGTGTGTGTGTGTGTTAACACAAGAGAGCAGCAGGGCGAGTAATGGGATCAGTGTCCCCTCCCACCTCCCCGTCATTACTTTGCACTAATTTTCTCCATCGTCTAAAGTTTACTGCAAGCAAGTAACAGAAAGGAAACGAGGTGCCTTGGCGTTGATGGAGCCTTGGTGGTGTGTTGGCACCGTAGCCTGTGACAAGTATATTAGTAGGTCGAACAGCTTACCACGTTCAGGAGGCAGCGTCCCTCCCTGCAGGCAAGGGTCACGCGAGGAAGGGACTTGTGGGTGAGAGAAAGACTTCCTCAACTACTGCCAATATTTTTCTGCAACACTAAGTATTCTTACCCTGAAATAGAAGCGTTTTCAGCCTCACGTGCCTGTAGTAGCAATGTCCAGAATCCCGGACAAACTTTGGGGGTAGAAATCTACATATAGGAATGGTACAAAGTTTATTTAAAAAATGTTCACTTAAATTAGATGTTATTCTTAACTCTTTGAACTATGAAATAACTAAGCATGCTGTGGGTCTTGCCCTCCTCCTCCTGTTGTTTCTTTCCTCTTCCTCCCTGTCTTGTTGCAAAATGGTGTTGATAGAAATGTCATCTGTGACCTCACAAGCTCCATCCCCTCCTGCAGCGTCACATCACCACCTCCAGACACACAGACTTTACTTTTCTAAATATATCTTGCTAAATTATAGGTGTGTCTTATACTCCGGTGCATCTTATGTGGCGGGACACACGCTACCTTAGAAATTAGGAAATGTACTTTCCAAGGAAAAAATGGACAAAGCGCATCAGATCTAAGTGCTGAGTGTGTCTGGCTACATCAGTGGTCTGCACATTAGCCAAAAGGAAAGAATAGATGAAAATGTTGAGGGAGTCTGTAGATTAAGCCGCACAGTGTTGTGTGGGGAAAGTGTGCTCATACTTGTGCCGGCCAATGGGGCGTTGTGTGTGGGGTAAACCTTACCAATTTATTTCCCGCATTGTTTCCTGCCATTGCATGGGTGGATGGTGGATGGGAGGTGTCCTGGCCCATCTCAGGGTGACTCAGCAAGGTTTTCCAGGCCTATCAGTGTGTGTCTGTCCAGCCAGCAGAGCAGAGCTGTGAGGGAGGGCAGGGCCTGGCCTTAGGTTTGTAGGGAAGCATTACCTTAATGTTGCCACATCCAGGGAAGGTGCAGCAGGCTGTGGAGGTAATGAAGGAGCCTGCACCACATGTGACAACATTGCCATACACACACACACACACACACACACACACACACACACAGGGTAGTTGGCTGGGGGAGGGGGTGGTATGAGGGTGTACTGGTGTAGGGGAGTCTTCAGGGCTGGGGAAGGCCTATTATCAGGCTCTGGCATCGGTGAATAATAATAATAATAATAATAATAATAATAATAATAATAATAATAATAATAATAATAATAATAATAATAATAATAATAATAACAACTGTGTTGGGTAATGTGCCGTGGCTTACAGATACATTCAGACTGCAGTGGCTGTACCTTGCAGGGAATTAGTATCTTATTGTCTTATTTAATTATTGTCTCCACGTCTGTATTTGTTCAGTTTTTCCTTAAGCTTCCTCACACTCTTTGCCACCTCCTTCCTGTGACTTCCTGACTCTGTGCCTTCACCTACCCTTTCCAGTAATAGGTCTGTGTCATCTTCACCTACCCTTTCCAGTAATGGGTCTGTGTCATCTTCACCTACCCTTTCCAGTAATAGGTCTGTGTCATCTTCACCTACCCTTTCCAGTAATGGGTCTGTGTCATCTTCACCTACCCTTTCCAGTAATAGGTCTGTGTCATCTTCACCTACCCTTTCCAGTAATAGGTCTGTGTCATCTTCACTTACCCTTTCCAGTGATGGGTCTGTGTCATCTTCACCTACCCTTTCCAGTAATGGGTCTGTGTCATCTTCACCTACCCTTTCCAGTAATAGGTCTGTGTCATCTTCACCTACCCTTTCCAGTAATAGGTCTGTGTCATCTTCACTTACCCTTTCCAGTAATGGGTCTGTGTCATCTTCACCTACCCTTTCCAGTAATGGGTCTGTGTCATCTTCACCTACCCTTTCCAGTAATAGGTCTGTGTCATCTTCACCTACCCTTTCCAGTAATAGGTCTGTGTCATCTTCACCTACCCTTTCCAGTAATAGGTCTGTGTCATCTTCACCTACCCTTTCCAGTAATAGGTCTGTGTCATCTTCACCTACCCTTTCCAGTAATAGGTCTGTCATCTTCACCTACCCTTTCCAGTAATAGGTCTGTGTCATCTTCACCTACCCTTTCCAGTAATAGGTCTGTGTCATCTTCACCTACCCTTTCCAGTAATAGGTCTGTGTCATCTTCACCTACCCTTTCCAGTAATAGGTCTGTGTCATCTTCACCTACCCTTTCCAGTAATAGGTCTGTGTCATCTTCACCTACCCTTTCCAGTAATAGGTCTTTGTCACCTGATTCCACCAAGTCATTCATTGGTTCATATCCTGCAAGCAGACCTTCTCCCTCCTCTTGTACAGAACTGAATGTATTGATATTTGATGTGAGTGTGAGGCAGTGACCCTGTGTGTTGTTGCAGGCATTACCTGGGGGGCATGCTGCTTGACCTCCCCTGCAGGGTCGCCTTGCTGCCCTGGAACCTCCAGCACACTTTTCACACTTCCCAGAACAGCATCTCATCCACTGCCCCTCAAGGTGGGTATATGTGCAGCCCGACAGCCTGCTTTTTCCTAGGTAGACAGATCATCATCATCACCACCATCATCGTCATCACCATCATAATCATCATTGTCAGCATCATCATCATCACCATCATCGTCATCATCATCATCACCATCATCTACATCATCATCATCATCACCATCATCGTCATCATCATCATAACCATCATCGTCAGCATCAAGAGTATCAAGATGCCTCTCCAATTGAAACTGGCCCTCTCTTTTTGTCCTCCTGTACTGACTTCCTTCAGCTGGGCAGTGCTTGATAGTCTTCTGTCTCATTTTGTGGCTTCCACTGCCGTAAAAAATCACCATCATCATCATTCTCAGAGAAAGTAGAGTCCTTTCCAAGTCTCTGAGTGTGTCCAGCCAGCCTCACTCTGCCTGCAGGCACTGTTCAGGCTTCAGCAGGCCCTCTGGTCAGGCCCAGGGTCTGTAGGCCATTCTGCACTGTGTCATCATGTCTGCCTTAGTTACACTCCACCTCAACTGCAGTGTATCCTCGTCTAATGTAGGTTTTGTATCTGTGCCTCCAACTTGTTAGAGAAAGTTTGTGTTGCAGGGACTAGAGGAAACTTTTTCTTTGGCCCCTTCCCTAAATCCCCTCTTTTTCTCCCCTTCACTCGTGAGTGCCCTTACGTAGCCACATAGAAATTAGAAAATACACCCTGCTGCCGTTCACTAAGTTAGAAAAATACAATGTGAGCACAGTGGAATTTGAGAAAAACAACACTTTATTGACCTCAAGAGAAGTGTGCACACACCAAGCCTGAGGGAGGAGAGACTGGCTAAAACCTTCCAAGTTGAGGAACTCACACATCTCATTAACTTACTAGTGTTCTGCATTGCCTCCTCTTCTTGCCGCTGCAGGATGTTTCTCTTAACCCGTCCGCTGCGATTGTCACGGATTTTACCTTCACTGTTAGCCTGGTAACACCCAGGTCTTTCTCTGGCTCTGTGGTGGTTAGTGGAGTGTTTCCCATGTGGTATTGGTATGCTGGATATCCCCTCCCAAGGTGCAGGACTTTACATTTTTCTTCATTGAATTGTAGCAGCCACTTTTGCTCCATTTCTGTATCTTGGTGAGGTCTTCTGGTAAAATCCCCAGTCAAGGGTTAATGTGCAAAGTGGCAGGTGCCTGTCTGCCTTGGCTTCCTTGGTCTGTGTCCATGCAAGTGTAGACTGAGACTGCTTCTTCCAGCTGCCTCACCACCTCATTGGGAAGCGTTGTTGGCTGTGATCAACACCTTCTGGCACTCCACATTTTTAGACCCTTCTTTTCTTGTATTAAATCAACTCTTTTTATCACTCATTAATTACTCAATAAATGATCTCACCGTCTCGTATCCTTGGTAGCGTGATCCGGCTTAAGTTGTTATTGGAGACTAGTGTTCGGGG